>NW_021319120.1:793936-856433 GCF_001605985.2 Dendrobium catenatum | reverse complement strand
ATAGGCTCTACGTCTCTATTAAGGTGACAACGATGACAACGACAAAAATACAGAAATTTCTTTCTCTTTTTATTTGATTTCGATAAATCCATCAAATCAATAAATCAATGCATATCAGGAAATCCATATGATGCACATGCAATTCCATACAATGGTCTTACTCGACAAGCACAAACACTAGCTATGATCAACCAGGTAAACTGGCTATTATCAATAGTGCTGTTGTAGAATCCGTATTGCTGTTGTAGATATCCGCACGTTGGTTCTATCAAGAAGAGTCGTCACTCTTTTGCCCGTCGGCCGCCCGTCGGCATATAAAACTCCTTATAACTCCCAATCGTTATATCGATGATCTATGATTTAAAGGAAAGCCCGTCGGCCCACCATCCTGTACAGGTCAATATCTATCTCCAACCAACGTTCAACTAGGTTCCCACTTGCCTTTCAGTATCAATCAGTTCAATGCAATAATCGATGCAATAATCAATAATAAAGAAATCTAAAACGATCATATCAATAGTCATGCATATATCAACTCAATCTAGCAATTTCAACCAATTCAGAAATCGTACGAAAATCGGGCAGAGTAACGGCAGTCGGTCAAATTTACACAAAAATCTCCAAAAATTACAATTCACCAAATTAATACAGAACGTGCACAGCAACATTCTAAGACTATTCTTCTACTGCTCAAACCAATTCGGACATCATAATAAATTGCAGTCAAAATAAAACTCCGCAGAACCAAAACGAACCGGACGAAATCTGCCAGAAACTAATCAAATCGTGCAGAATAATCACGTCTACAACATACCAAAAGTTACGCGGTGAAATCTTTGCCAGTACCAAACCGGGTACGAAAATCACTTACAAAAACACAAATCTGAGCACCATTTCGCAAAATCTCAAAATCTCTGAAAACAGAAGTAGGGTTCGGAATCCTTACAGCGAGACAAACAAAATATCCAACAGCAACGAACGACGAAAATCGCTCCGCGGACCCCGAAATCGGACTTCTTCCTTTGCTTTTCCGGCTTTTCTCTCTCCTAATATCTGAGGTTATAAAAAATATTTTCTCTCTCCTCAAAACGAGCTCATTTTCTTATATCATTAGTGGGATCGGCCCGGCCGATCGTCACATCGTCCCGGGACGATCAGACCAAAATTGATCGTCCTTGACGACTCCCAGAACTATTCTCAGGACAATATTTTCTACAGTGCAGATCGGCCTGGACGATCTCCAATCGGCCCGGACGATCCTGGGAAAAATATCACTTTTCCCAGCAGCTACAGCAACAGCAAAGGAACGAGGTCTCACAATCACTTTGTATGTTCCCTTTTGAATGTAATGATTTTTGGGCAATATATTGCTTAACATTTTTTTTCAAAACTTCTAGTCTTCCATTTTGTGGTAGATGAAAAGGCTTGAGGGAAACAGGACCTCTAGTATGCATTGGTGTTAGATTCTCACTTGTAATTACTGAGAAAAAAAATCTAGTTGTATTAGAAAAAAAATTATGTTAGGATCTCCTAATATAAAATGTATGAGGATGAGTTTAAAAATTATTGAATTTGTTTTGAGATTAGTGCTAGATATAAAAAAGTCAATATTGTTTTAATCTCTAATCAATTCAGTGTTTTTTAACACATTTTGATAAAATTTATATTAGGCTATCTTAACAAATTTATAGTGAGATATATTTAACAATTTTTTTAATATATGCCTACATGTTTGTCTTTTCCTCTTCACAATGTGAATTCTATTCATAAATTTTCAAAATGGCACGTGGGAGAGCTTCTATCAGATTAATAACAGTTTATTCTAATTGATATAATGAAAATGCACTTCATTCAATTAATGAAGACAGATTTTTTTTGCAGCGCAGTTATAAATTGCAATCAACTTCTACTTCAATTTGACATACTTGAACAAAATTCTTTGCTTTTTACTGCGATACAACATCTTTTTATGCCTAAACATGCATACTCATTTCAGGAAACTAACAAGAGGAACAACAATTGGTTGCCTCCTCCTTGGACCATGCTGCAATGCTTTTTTGGGGGTTGAATGAATTTAAGACACTTCTAAGGTAAATTTCTTAAAGACATGCTATGAATTATGATTGGTAGTCTTATTACTTTCAGTCGCATTCAACAAAATATTATGTTCATGTTCTTTCATGCTAGAAATCCTTTGTACGTTTGGGTCATTTTTGTTGCATTTCTTTTGGGCAAGATGCTTTGGGTCTAGTATGATATCTCAGACGAATTTCAAAATGGAGCTGTGAGTTATTTAGATAATTGAAATGCTAATAATTTCTTTCTTGATCTGAGTGCATTCTACTATTTTTTTACTAATAATTTTTATTATATGTTAATTTTACAGCTTATTGGGATCCTTTCGTTATCCACAAAGATTTTTTCAATATTAATGGATCTCCTAAAGAAACGAGCAAATCAAGTACAAAGAGTTGACTCTACAGGTAGGGTTCTTCATTCATACAATACTTCGCCATCATCATCAGCTGGAGCATCCAATAAAACTTCAGACAGTGTAGCTGAATAATGTTATTCAAGTCTACTCAATAATGTAAATTTAATATAAACTAAATTATTATTTTTTAAAATATTTATCAACTAAATTAGTTGATATTATCAAATAATCATTTGTTATTTTTAAATTACTATTAATAGACAATTGTGTACAATAAAGAGAATTTTAAATTTTCTGAAAAATAATTATTAGAAATATATAATTTAATTAAGTCAAATTTTGTTAAATTAAAATAATTTAAAGTTTTAATAATTATTATTATGCTTTAAAAATAAATAAATTAGCTAATCTAATAGATATTGGTTAAAAGGATTAAATAATTTGAACATATTATGTATTAAGTAATTATTAAGAAAATTCAGCTAGAAATGTTTTTGGTAAAATTTTTTGGATAGTGTTTATTTTTCAACACGTGAATTATCTTTGGAAATTCGTTATAAATATAAATTTAAGACATTTTATTCATTGCCCGCGGGCGGAAATGGCTGCCAGAAAATAACATTTTCCATGTAGTGATATACCATATGTATCAAAATCGAATAGCATACTTCAAAGCTAAAACTTCACATCTGTAAATAAACATTTAGATATTTAAATATACATTATATCTATACTATCTATATTTATACTACTATATAAAAGTTGTTTGGAATTCCACTCAAATGCAATCCTAGCCTTCCATTTAATTTATTAAAAATGAATCTCAACCTTTCATTTTATTTATATATTTAATTAATTTATTTATTAACTCCATTCATTTATTTAAATACATGACATTTTTTATTCTATTTATATTAATTGTATTGAATTAAACATCAATTGATCCATTTAATTTCTAGCGTTCAGTTTAGACTCTTCATATTCATTATATTTCGGTTCTAATACTCTGAAAGAATTAAATTTCACTTAATGAAGGGGCGTTTACACTGCTGAGCCGTTAAAAAAAATATTAACATTTTCTTGTTCAATTTTCAATTAAAGCAATGGTTTCTAATTCATCATAGCACTCGCTGCCAAACGGTTCTCAAATTAAATACTTCCCCTTCGGCTTCACGATTACAGTGGAGCATTTTCCAAATCATGTGAGCGTTTCACTTCTCTAATCTAATAAAGAAAAAAAAAAACCTAGGCGAACACAGTGACACTTCCACTCTTCCTTTGGCTATTCTGCCAATTCCCCGCTTACGGTCTTCCTCCCTCCTCGAAAGTCCTCCCGCTCGCGTAAGAACCAAGCTTGGCATGAGGTCGCCGCCGCTCTGCCGTCCTCGCCAAAAAAAGTTGGAGAATCCACCATTTGTGTTTCTTTTCCTGCTTATTTTTCGGGTTGAATATGCCATTTTCTCATTCATTTATTTCCCTATCTCTTCTGTTCTCCATTTTCTCAAAAGTTGTTTATTTTTGGACTTTTTTTTCATTGGTTGCTTTCTAGCTAGTGAATCATAAGAGTTTGATAAAGTTTCAAGCAAAGCTTTTCCACTGAATCGCCATGAAGGTAATGATCTTTTTCTATAACTTGAATGCATGAGCTTTGTGCATCCAAAAAAAAAAAAAACTTTGTGCGTCTATGAGTATGTGCATAAATTTCCATTATTTATTTATTGAATATTTTGATCTTTATGCTCTTTGTCAAATTTGAATGCATGATTTAATTTTTTTTAATTATGATTATTGTCCATTGATAGGGCCAATGCTCAACAACCAAAGCTCTTTGTGAGAATGATGGTTATTCTTATTTTTAATAAAGGTCTTGATCTTTATGGTCTAATTGTTGGCATCATTTCTCTTCTCGAGCAGGTCAATCCTGCATGCACTAAGAAATGAAGTTTTTAACGTTAGCTTTTCATTCTTCTTGAATGCTATTTTATATTGATTCATGACAGTATGTTACGTTGAAATATTTAATTTATTTTTGGATTGTATTATGATTGTAGTGAGATATTAATGATCATCATCATTCTTTTCTAATGAGTTTTTTTTTTTTTTTATCATTCTTTTCTAATGAGTTGTCACATGTAATAATTATTTTTTACACGTTTATTTCAGGAGCGGATTGAGATTAGTTGGCATGTATAACTCACTAAATTCTTTCTAAAGATGCATCTTTTAGATTCAATGTAATTTTTTTTTTATTTCTAATAAATAATATTTTTTTTTTAAATGTCGACCGGATGTAAATCTGCTATTTCCTTTTTTATTCATGGTAACATATTTGTTTTATTCAAGTGGTATGGTAGAAGTTCATATCTACTTAATTTTTTATCATCTCCTTTACTTGTAGCCTCAGTGTGTTTAACCCTTAGGGACTATTTTATTGACATAAAATTGGTGTAAAATATTTCAAATATGGAGGTTTTAAAAATATTAATGTTTTGTTTGAAGTAAAATAAATAGAGGGTAAAATTTTGGTGTATTTGAAATGTGTCTTCTATTGTAATTTTGGTGTATTAATCTTTCTCATTGTACTTATTAAATGTTGATTTCATTATAGGTAATGCTCTACCTTAGAATTACTTTTTTAAAATGATTAATTTAATCTTCTAATGGATATTATATTGATGTCAAAATATTAATTGATTAATAATCCATGCATTACACATTAACACACTTCTTAATTTTAACCAAGCACACTTTTAATTAGTATTTCTGCATAATAATAAAGATTAATAGTCTTATTGATTATGCATGAATCATATGTACATATACAAATATTATATGTAATATTCATAAAGCATTTACATATAGCATGTCATGAATTAATTTTTTAATTTTATAGCATCATTTATGTATTATTAAATTTTTATTCACGTGCATCATGTACATCTGCATTTTTTTGGAAACTAATCAAACCATCTTGGTAGCTTGCATTATGTCATTACCATTGGAGTCTGTATATTTCTTTGATTTCTTCTACCAGTAGAAGTTTATTTTATAGAATATGTAATAAATTTGAATCGTCATATTCTTTTGGTTCGTATTAATGCAATGTATGAGGGTTACATTAAGAAACATGATGCTTTCATTACTCAAATTTATTTATACTGCTGTATAAAAGTGGCTTGGGATTCCACCCATAGCAAATCCTCATCATTCATTTATAAACATAAAATTAAATCTATACCGTTAATCTATGACTCTTCATATTCTTTATTTTTTGGTTCATCCATAGCATTTTTTCAATCGTTAATAACTTTAATTTTACATCAAAACATGAACGTTTCAGTAGCTTCGTTCGAACGTTTTATCAAAATATTTTCGCTGAAGTGTTTCCGTGTTCCGATTCTCATTGGCTCTGTACTAAAGAAACACTAGCTGAGCCTTTATAGCCGAGCGTTTCATACCCGACTATTTCACTTCCCATTGCCGCACCCTATGAACATTTGATCTCCTCACAATTCCAATTTCGGGGAGCATTCCGAATGGTTATCTGATAACAAAAATAAAAAGGGCAAATTTTAAGACTAAGCATGATTATAAATTGTATTAAGAGTTTAAGCATATTTTTTTAAAAAAATTTAAAAATAGGAAAAGTAGGGCGACTTTCTAGTCTAGTCAGCATTCAAAAAATTTTTAAATTTAAAAAAAAAAAATACTGTAGCAAGTCGCCCGTTTAACGGGCGCCTTGCTACAGTGAAATATTATTTTTTTAATAAATTATTTCAGAAATTCTTAATTTTTAATTTGTTATATTAACATAAGTTTGCGCATTTTATCCACCGCGCATTTAATCAACATCTCCTCCTAAGTCATATTTCAATATTTGACCAATAACGTAGGTCGAATATAACTAATTGGGTTTGTTGTGAATTTAGAAGTCTAAATCAATAAACCTATAAAGTTTTATAGATGAAGATATTCTTTTGATGATTCTTTTATTTTTTTTTTAAAATTTTGACAGTAGTAATTGTGATTGTGTTATAGAGAACTGCTAAAATATTTTTTAAATTTAAACCTGATTGATATATTTTAAACTTCTAAGTGTTTTAATGTATCTATATATTTCCAAATATATTACATACTAATTAATCATGTAGGATTACAGATAATATTTTCCATCGGATTCACACATTCCCAAATCTCTTCAATAAAATTAGAAAGAAAATCCTACAATCAATCATAAAAAGTTAAACCGAAAAAAGTAAACCGACCAACCCATCTCTACGTCTATAAATACCCATCTTGCTCTCTTATACTCATAAGGGAAAATTTTAAGACAGTTGTTTGTAGGTAACCGCAATTTATCCTAAGCTATCTCAAGCACCGAAGAATATATTAAATTCTCTCTATTTTTTTTGGCTGAGATGAGCCGTGGATAAAATGCGCAAACATATGTTGATATAATATATTTTTATTTGTGCGTATTAGTGAGAAATTAAAAATTAAGAATTTCATAAATAAATTATTATATAAATAATATTTTACTGTAGCAAGGTGCCCGTTAAACTGGCAACTTGCTACAGTAATTTTATTATTATTTTTTAAAATTTTTTAAATTTTTTTGAATGCTGACTAGACTAGTCGTTTAATTAACGACTTTGCCTATTTTTAAATTTTTTTAAAAATATATTTAAACTCTTAATACAATTTATAATCATGCTTAGCTTAGTCTTAAAATTCTTCCCGCTAATCTCCTTCTCTCCCTTTCGCTAATCTGCGACGTCGAGCCCTTCTCGCGTTCGGCCTTCCCTCATCGCCTAAGTTCTTCTCGAGTGAAAACCCACTGCATGAGGCCGTCGCTGCCCTACCAACCTCGTCGAAAAAGGTTTGAGATTCCAACTCATATGTTTTTCTTTTGATACTAAAGATCAAGGTATTAATAAAAAACAGTCTTCCGATGGAACTTCACGTGAAGAGTTTTGAACGAGTCAATAAAGAAGCTTGGATTTCTTCGATTGTTCAGCTGTAACGGTTCACCTCTACCTTACCTCCTTCCTCGATCTTTCTACTTCTCTCTTCGTCATCTTGGTCTTCCTCCCTTTGCCAAGCTAAGAGGCTGGAAGATAGAGAAATATAAATCCTCAATTCGCTCTCCATTAGCTTGATTTTTGTATGTTTCCAGATCAGGCTTGAGGAGGTGATCGATTCAATGTTATTTTCTATATTTGTTGTGGTTTAAGTCATCCATAGTTTAGGGATAAGGGATTGGGATTTTTTTTCTTGTGGACGCGACGTTCTTTCAGGGCTTGGGGTTTCAAGGGGCTGGCGATGTTGGCGGTACGGCCGTGGAGAAGAAACCCCAACATCGGCACAGCAATTCCATGGATGGGGCGACTTCTTCATTCAAAGTAGAGTCTCCGTCGTTGCAGTCAAACTACGCGAAGAAGGCAATAGCGACGGATAAGTTTGCGGAGCTTGCTCTGATCGATCTGAAAAGCCAAAAGGCCTGATTTTTCTCCAATCCTTTATTTGAGCTTTGCATGCTTATGTGATTATTAGGAGTTCTGATACTTGTTGGAATTGATCTTTTATTAAGCTCTATTCGATTTTGACAACCAGACTTTGAGTGCTTTTAGTTGGATATCGATTATTTATTCAGGGAAGGTGAAAATCCGATTCGTAGATTGGATGCTTCAATTTATGATTTGGCTTTTGATTTTCTCAGTTGGAGTTTCTTATATGAGAAACCCATTCGGTGTTATTCAAGATTGAATACGTGAACTATGGCTACTTTGATTTCTTCCACTGCAATATTTGTTCAAATTGCTTATACATTTTTTTCCGCAGTGTTGTGCTTTCCTTGGCAAATAAAAAGATATTTCATTTCTTAATCTAATATTGCGATTTAAGATATTGATCCTTGCCTAAATCTCTCTTTTTTTTTATTCCTTTGCCTAAATCTCTTAATTTGTAATTCTTCTTTATAAAAGGTTCAAGTTCTGTAATGCTAAATTAGCCTACTTATTCTTTGTTTGTGTTTATATTTCGTAAACATCATGCAGAACTTAGTTATAAGAGCATTTGCAGGTAATAGCACTTAGCGGAATGAATGATAACCACAAGAGCCGTCTGAATCGCTTTCATAAATATTGTGATACTACAAGGGTGGTTTGATTCATTTCCGTACAAAGTACGCCGGGATGACGAAAACAGGGCTTGAACTCTTCTGCTTATATAAATAAGCTTAATCAACTGGAGAATAGTTGTATCATTCTCATTGATTTAGTGCTACCAATCACATATTTGCTCATCTCCTCATTGCTTTCACCTGCTTTACTAGAATCATTCATAGGAGTGTGACTAGAAGCATAGCCTATAAAGGAATATTTGTTCATTTTTCTTAGTGTGGCTAGACATTTTTTTAATTTACATGTCCTGTTTGGTTGAAACCCACATATGCCCTATGTTTAATCAAAATTCTTTGATTCAATTCACAGTGCTTCATACAAATTATTGGAATCTATGTTTTGTTGTGTATAAAGGGATACATTAACTATATAAACTTTGGATTGACAAGTGTTTCAGAAGTTCCATGCTAACAAAATGATGTCTCTAATTATGTTGGATTTAATAAGTAGCAATGAAAAATCAGTTTTTGCTAACAAAGAAAAAGATGCATCTGCTTCTTATTTTATTTCAGTCTTATTGACATAACTTTTGATTTTGATTCTCGGGGATATGATCTTAAGAAAAGGATTTACTTTTCGTGGCAAGAGTCCTCCTCTTTTACTTTCATAAAACCATGAACTAATACACACATTAGTTATATGTATTACTACTAAAATTGCAACTTTTTGTTTGACAAGGCAAGTCAACAAGCTTTAAAACAAGGCGTTTATCATGCTACACATTATTTAATATATTATATTCATATGCATTCTCGTGTTTGTATTTTGAATGGCAAAATTTGGAAATGAATTATCCTATTGAGCAATGGATTTTCATTCTGTTATATTCAATGCTGAAAATTATCATATTTGATTACATGTGATGTACATCTGGAGACTCAACCTAAATTCAAAAACCTATTAGAAAAAAAAAATCTATATCCAATCTAAAATGCTGGTTATATATATTCTCTTCGGAGTTCTAAATATTATCCTCTTCTATTAATGCTCGCTCATTTCTAGCATTTATCTGTAATCAACTACATCCAAAAAGCCTGATGCCAGGGCTCAAGCTGTTAAGGCTGCGAAGGCAGTGAAGTCAAGGGCTTCATCTATTAAGAAAAAAATTCAAAAAGATTCGAACTTCTTGACTTTTCACCCTCCAATGACATCGGAAAAGGCTTAGGAGCCAAAGTACTCTAAAATTTGTGCTCCTTTCAAAGACAATCTGGACCATTACCAAATCCTCAAGTATTCGCTAACAATAAAATCCGCCATAAAGAAGATTGAAGACAACAACACTCTTGTCTTCATTGTTGACATTCAAGATGACAAGAAGAAGATAAAGGCTACTGTCAAAAAGATGTATGACATTCAGACCAAGAAAGTTAACACTGATCATGTTAGCGGCCTTGCTTGTCATTCTCTGTAGCAATTAAGAGCAATTTTCTTTTACAATTCAATATCTATAAATTACATTTTATTTCTATTCTAAGGCTTGATGGGACGAAGAAAACTTATGTGAGGTTGACTTTGAATTATGATGCACTTGATGTTGCAAACAAAATTGGTATAATCTGAAGTTAATTATGGAAGGTATTGTTTTGTTGATGAACTAGACTATAACATGTCGAGCAATAAATACTGATCGTTCATTTATAAATTTTAAATTAATCTACAACGTTCATTTATGACTCTTCAAATTCTTTTATTTTTCACTTCTTCCAAAACATTTATTAACTCATTTATTATTTCACTACTGTGCTTTTAAAAGTCTTCTCAGCTTCTCCTCTTGCCTCTTCGCAATCCTTTGAATATGGTCGTGATGGTGCGAGTGAAGACGCCAAAAATCCACTGTAAATTAAAGATTAAGCGCTTGAAATCTCCCTCACATTCGACTGTAAGTAAAAATAATTAATTCTAAACATATTTTCCCCAAAAAAAAAAACTTTGAAGATGCTCGTAATGGTGCCAAAGAATACGGTTTGATGTCAGCCAAAAAGTCCACTATAAATTAAAGACAAAACGCTTTTTAAATGTGGCTTGTAGTTTATAATTAATGTCGATTTTGCTTATATACTTGCTTATTCTTTGAGTTATCCCTTACGGCTCTCAGAAGTTTTTTTAATAGGTAATATTCTTATAGATTTCAAAAATTATTACCAATTTTTATTGATCTTATGCATGCTTTTTTAACTCTGTTATGAAATTTTTCTTATGCATGCTTTTTCAACTCTGTGATGATTTTTTTTAAAAAACTAAGTTTATTAATATGTTTTGCAGAAATGTCTCAATTCCAATAAATCTCCATATTCATTCCATAGTAAGTTGAATCAAATTTATTTGTACTTTTTTCTCTAGCAAATTTTTATAATTTCATGTCATTTATTGTTCATTTTATAGTAGTACAAAGAGTAAATAACAAATATTTGAGTAGCAAAATTTGAAGAAATAGTATGCATGTCATCAGTAATTTCATCAGCAAAATCATTTAAATAAGATATAGTGAGCTAAAAAGTCTAGTAGAACACCAAAATCTTATAACTAAACTCAAAACATGATGAAGAAATAATATGCATGTCATCAGTAAATTCATAGTAGTAGGAGTCAATATGATCATGATCTATGCATAATATTATGTCACAAGTAAGACATGATGGTAGACAATATGCATTGTCCGTTCCCCCGAGCTCTCTGCTAGGGTTCCCTCTCTGGGGGCTGCCGGCCCTCCCCGCCTAGTTTGGCCTCCCGTCTTCATTTTTCTGGTATTTCTTCTCTCTATGCGCTCTTTTGTTGGTTCTTGAGTTTTTGGCATTTAATCGTATTAAGGATCCTGGTTTCCTTGACGATAATTCCCTCTTCAATGTATTTTCTCAAAGCGCTTTCTTCGCCTTCGCCCTCTTTTCCTGATCTTAAAGCTGGCACTCATCGTGGCTTACCGTCTCTTTGGATCTTGGATGAGGAAGTGCTCGCTTTGGCGGAATCATTCGAGTTTTCATTAATTGTTTTTTTTTTAGGAGCGCCGACCTACGCGCTTCGTAATTTTTTTTTCAATTTCAAATTGAATGGTAGTTATTCTGTTACATTGCCGAGTGCGAAGCATGTTTTGATTAAGCTAAGTAATGATTTATACTATTGTTGGGTTTTTGCCCACCGCTTCTATTTTGTGTTTAGCTGCTATATGAAACTTACAAAATGGTCTCCTTGTTTTGATGTGAACATTGAATGCTCTGTTAATCCTATTTGGATAGGTTTTCCTAATTTTTTCCCTCTTTTTTTCTCTCCTCCGATTCTCCATGGGCTGGGCTCTTTGTTCGGTAAACTCTTCAAAACCGACTTCGTTACTGCAGTTGGCTCTCGTCCGATTGTGGTGCATGTGCTTCTAGAGCTTGACATTACCAAACGTTATCATGACCGCATATGGCTTGGTTCAAATAAGTTTGGTTATGTTCAATTAGTTGAAATGGAGGTTTTCCCAAATTATTGTGGAAATTGCAAGTCTATTGGTCATGCCAATTCTGATTGTATTGTCCTGTCTCCTAAGCTAGTTGATAAGGTTAAAGTTAATTCTAATAATTGTTGCTCTTTTGATCCTGTTGGGGACCCTATTGTGGTTGTATTACATGTTGAGCAAACTCAATCGGTTTATGGTGTTAATGTGGGGGTTGGGGTTGACGTTGGGGGTCTTGTTGCTTCGCTCTCCCCATCAGTTAAGTGTCTGGATATGGTTCCTGTTGTGGCTCCGCTTGCCTCTTTGGCTGTGCAATGTCCTATTAAGCCTTTGCCTTCCCCGTCCTTACCTGTGGCTAAGTTTTCGGGTAGTCCTAATGTAGTTTCGTCTTTTGCTGATGATACCTCGGGTCAAATCGTGGCTGTTGATCCTTCTGGTCAGGTGGTGTCTGACTTAGTTTTACATGATTGTGAGGTTAATAAGAGTGGAAAGGAACTTCCTATAGGTCTTTCATGTGCAAATGTTGAGGCTTATTCTGGGTCTACTTCGGAAGCTGGTAGTCATGCTGCAGTTGCTGTGACTTGCTTACCTTTGTCTGTCTCGAATCGTTCGGTTAATTGTGTGGACATTCCTATTACTGTTATGTCTACTGTTGAATTAAATGCTCATCTTAATTGGTCATCAAATAAGTCAGTTTTGGTGCAAAACAATTGGCTGGATTTGGAGGAGGATTATCCCACTTCTTGCGAGGTTGTTGAGGATGACTTGGGTGATAGTGTGGAAGATGATTTCTTTCTTGTTTCTAGGGGTAAAAAACATAAAAGTAAAGCTAAGAAGAAATAACTTTTGGATTGCCATCTTCGTATCGATTGCTATGATTTTTCGTGTGCATTGGACGATGATGAGGCAGCTTTACATTTCTCACCTTGTTTGCCATGGTTTGTTGGCAACCTTAGTGGTAAGTCGTGGCTTGGTGGGTGTTGTTTTTCGTAATGTGTCACCAATGGATGGTCCGAACTTGGCTGCGGCGTGTAGCTGCAAACTTGAGTCCGCTGGATTATCTCTTTTGTCCTGATCTATCATTTTCTGTTTTGAAAAATGAAAAATATCGACTCCATTTACAATAAACTCTAATCTAATCTGCCTTGAAGTCTTCAACAGTCTAAAGCATGATTTCCCTAAAATGTTAGTACACATAACAACAAAAGCAATATTTCTAATATATGTTAGGAGAATCAAGCAAACAATAATATTTGGAATTATCAAAAACACACAAAACATGAAAACATCTCCATATAAAAACTAAGTTGCAATACAACTGCCATCCTATTTAGCCAATCAAATACAAAAATGATTAAAAATAAAATCAGCCATATTAAGTGAAAGCAAAAAAGTTGCACCAACATTATATGGAGATAAGTTCATTAACATACAATAATTAATAATTAGCAACAAGAAAACATAGTAATATACACAAAGAAATGTGTTACAAATAATCTTCATTTGCGAGAAAACCAATCCAAAAACCAACAGAAATGCCACACGACCATCCAAAGAAATGAGAGGTCAGAAAAACTTCTAGTAATAAACTAGTGATATTATAGCAGCCAAAAGCTTAAATATATTAGGTAAAATAAAGTTGCAACATATTTGTAGGTAAGCCATCTTTCATACTCAATCTTGTGCTCCTTAGTCCTATGGAAAAATTAAGTTTTTGATCAACTTTTGTCATTAGTCTTTTTATTTATGAAAATCATGTTATTCCTTTTCTTGCCATGTAAAATAAGCAGTAATATGCACAACAAAAAAGATGAATCTTCTTATAATTTCACAACCAACAAAATTTGAATGATTTAAGACTTGATTTATGGAGCCTTCTAAATGAAAGAATTCCTCATTAGAGATGTAATTTTTAAGGAGTGAATGAAACTTCACAATAAAAAAAGAGGTGGGTGTGATTTTCATTATGATGATTACATAAAACACAAATTTGATTAACCATAAAACCCCTTTTTAGGAGGCCATCAACAGTTATGAGGTCATCTTTTAAATTTTCCAAATAAGAAAATTTTAGTTAATAATATACTTTTTAAATCAAATATGCTCATACCACCTTATTTTAAGAGCTTTCTGAAAGATATGAGAGTAAATTTGTGCATTGGCTATGATTTTTTCTTTTCAATTTAGAGATAGGAGGTACATTTTAAGATTATTAATAAATTAAAAAAACTTAGTTTTATGATTATATTTAAAAAAATGAATAATTTAAAATCCAAATTTTTCATAAAAAGGCACTCCAATTGATAAGTATATATGATTTACATGTGAATCATGCAAGAAGCTCTATTATCTTGTCCCCAAACTCCCTCCCCTAATGTCATATGTGATGCTTTGAAGATCCAATCACACTATTTCAAACTTACCTACATGGGCCTCCCCATCTCCACCAAGAAAACTTAGCTTTCTGATTTTCAACCCCTTATCCAGGTTATTACTTTTCTTTGAGTGTGACTATTCCATTTCTGTCATCTCTGAGCTCATTCGAAATTATTATTTTTTTCTTGAGATCTAATCTTAATCAGATTTTTTATTATGTGAAGGAGCCCTATTCTCCTATGCAAGATTTTATATACTTAAACTATCTTGTTATTTGATGCTCGATTTATCATATCTAGAGGGAGAGAAATAATCACATATTTGAGCCTAGTTGTGCTAGTGTCACCACCAATTATATCACAATCAAAAAGGTTGTTTGTCTAAAAGTCTCCAAGTGGAAAAATGAGAAAACTCCTACTGTTGCATTTAATTTTTGAAATCTCTGAGATGTTTATTGCTGTGCTGATAGTTGGTTCTTGGTATTTTGCTTCATGATGTGTTTCTAATATATCTAATATTTCATCTTTTTGAGGTTCGACTAGCAATTCTGTGATGAAGATTTCGACTCTTATTTTTTTTGATATGGTGGGATTTGGGCAGGCCATGGACGATGAGGATAATCCCTTAACTCCAGGTCATTCCCCTTGGATGGCCATACTGGCATCCCTAGTTTCATATTATGACTAACTCTTTTTGATGCTACTATCTAAGTCCTGATTTCATGGAGTTTGAGTTTTGATACTTCCGCTTTTTTCACAATAGTTTGTTGGCAAATGTTTTGAGTTCCTTATCTTTTGTATCATGGAACTATTTCTTTTTTATGAGCATGATTCATTTTTTATTGATGCTTATGTTGTTTCTTTTATTTTGACTTCTCCTTTTTGTAACTCTTTACTTTTGTAATCTTTTTTATTATTATTAATGAATTGGGCTAATGTCCTAATTTTCTAAAATAAGGAGGACTGAACTAGTATCGCTTGCCCGAGCCATGTGGTCAAATTTCTGGCGTTCATTGTCCGTAGAAATCACTTAAAAGTGGAGAAAAGGTTAACTGATATCAACTGTTGCATTAATCTTTCTAGAAACTTCTCATAAGCATCTCTGACGGCGATGGCAACGACCACAGGCATTCTTCTCTGTAACTCCGTCCTCCTCCCACCTAAAAACCTAAATTCATTTCCTCGTTTAACGACCGTCAGAGCCAACCTCTCGTTGATCGATGTCAGGAATGAAAATTTACGCTCCACGCTCTTTTCGGGCGTCCGCTATGAAAGGGCGAAAGAGTTTCGAGCGCCGGTCTTCTCCTCTTCTCCAGCTGGCGATCTGCGGCCGGAAATCGACGAGAACCCGGAAGGGATTCTATCTGGTGAGTGGCCGGAGAATTTCTCCCTCCTGAGCTATGATGACCTCAAGGCCTATCTTGAGACGCAAATCGCCAGCGAGAAGGTCTGTCTTCTCTCGGTGTCCGATTTCTCTTTTTTATCTTTATTTTGTGCTTTCTTCTGTTCAAAAATTTGGTTTCTGATGGCAGATGAAACCCTCGGCCTTGTTGGGAGAGGTGATGTCAACGTCTATCAGGACCGCGACAGCGGATCAGACGCTGGAGGAGATCGATCACCATTTTGAGATCGTGTCGGGACTTCCAGTTATAAATGAGAATCTCAAATGCATAGGGGTTATATCGAAGAAAGATAAGGCTAAAGCGTCTAATGGGGTTAGTTATTTGAGCTTATGACACTTATTCCTGAGGTTTTATTCTGAACAAAATATTAGATTTTGCTGATCGGAGCAAACAAATAAATAAATCATTTTCTTTCCTATTGACTATGGATCGTTTGTCTTCTGTGCTCAGTTGGATGAGCTGCATGACATAACAGTTTTTATTTTGTTATTGTGAAAAGTGGAAAAATAGTGAGAGAGATAGGGATGGAAACAAACAAAGCAAGGCGTACAGATGGTATTGCTACTCAAAGAAATTGTGTTTGGTTCAATGTTATTGCATTTAAAGATATCTATGTTTTAAGTTACTAATTATTTGATTTAGTTATATCTTTAGAGTCCAGAATACTTGTGTTAAGATTTTTTTATACATTTTTCTATTTTTCTTGAGTTATCTTGGAATATTCTTTTCTATGATTTGAATCTGGTCTTGTTCTTTGTTGAATAGGCACATCGAGTTGCTGACGACCTGTGAGAACTGAGAACTTGAAAGTGAACTATGTATATTAATGCATTTTCAACATTATAATCATCACCTTTTGATGGCATCACGGAAAGGTTTTAATTATAATTTAAGATGTCTGACTAATAGATGTTGCTCAATTTAGTCGACATCTAAATGACGACCAAAAAGATCATTTACAAGTTTTGAAGATGTCAGTGAACCAGATGATTAACATTTTCTAATCACATAACATGATATTTAGATTTTAGTGAACCAAACAACCTCTAAGTGTGTTAAGAGAAGGGCATGACTCATAGGCAAATTATCATATACTTTGTTCACATGCAATACATTTTACTTACCTTTGTCCAAATACTAGTACATACACATTGTAAAATAGTTGCCTCTATCATATATGGGATCCAATCTAATGCCTAGTTGTTTATTGAATATTTAATCTTTACATTTTAATTGTTTTACTCATAGTGCAACTTTTGAGAATCTGGTAGTTAAATCTTGTTTTGTCGGCTTATCAAAGGGTTGTTTGCTTCCTTGCATTTTTGTTCCAACAAAATGCTAATATGGCGTGTTATCTAGTTGTAGCTATCACAATTCATTTGTTTGGAATTCTGCCTTTAATAGGGATTGTAGAAATTGTAAGGCTAAAGAAGTCTACATTGTTACATTACCATTTGATGCATTTTGAGCTACATTTTGAACTTCGCTAGATGTATTCAAACCCTTAACAAAATAATAGAAAGCAATGAACTACAATTTTGATGAAAAGTATGTGTGTGAGAGTAATTACGAGAGTAAGAGTGAGAATGAGAAAGAGTAATAAAAAAAAAAAAAAAACACCATAAAAGGTGACACAGAGGTTCGTGCAGTTTAACAAGGTTGTCTTGTGTTTGTCCATGACCTCGCATAGGAGCTTTCACTAGTTCAAGGATGAGTACAAAATACACATATCTTCTGTCAAATGTCATTTCTAATACTCTCTCTCCTCTCTCTCTTTCTTTCTCCCTATTTTTCTTCTCTCACAATTTGAACAAACTCCTAAAAGAGTCTTAAGATGAATTAGAGAGCACAGAATGGTTTCTTTACATGCTTAGGACTTTGATTTATAATCGAAGTGAAATAAGATAAAATTTTGAAGAAAATAGCCACCATAAGTCTGACCTGATGACTTCAATAACATATTGAAAAATTGTTGGAAGGAGCCAAAACAACTGTAACTAGAATAGAACAGTGCCGCTAACAGAACGAATATTCAAGATAGTTGCTCACAGAAGCACTGTCAATAGAAGCACCCTAAAGAAGCCGCTAAGCAATATTCTCAAGCCTTTAGTCATTCTAAGAATTAGGAAGTTGAACCAATTATTGTTCAGGATATGGTCCACATGAAATATGGTTTGGTTTAAATAAGAACTGGGTGTATAGCAATTGAACACCATTCTCTCATTCAAAACAATACCTTAAGAATATTATAACATCATAGGCATTTAAATATATAAACCCATTAAAAAAATTATTTACTATAATTAAAGTTCAAAATAGAAAATTCATTCAAAATTCAAATTTACCAAAAGTTCAATTTCTTTTGACTGTAAACTTTGAGATTATCTTCAATTCTGCCTAGTTTGATAAAGTTTAATTCTAATAAATTATTCAAAAAAAAAATTAAAATAGTTACAGGCATTATTATTAGACTTCGAAGAGATATCCGTGAGTTTTTACATACATGCTTGTCTTGTCACTACACAGAAACCTATGGCATTCATCTTCAACGAAATACATGATGTCATCACTTACTATAACTTTTGTTAAAGATTAGTGTGATCGTTTGAAAATCATGCAGATGATGTTTTGGATGTGAAACCTAAAGTAGGATGTGGAAAGATAAAATAATTCAAGACATTGATTGATGGTTCATGATATAAATTTAGATTAAATTAATAAACAATGTATTTGTACAATAGTTTTTTACACAATCATTGAGCTAGTAAGCTCCACTTTCATATATTTGCTCGCCTTACATCCAATTTTTTTTTTTTTTTTAATTGAGAAATTAGAAAAAAATCAAAATGATTCATGCTATTATTTGTAAGGTGTCATTTTAGTCCTAACTATCTAATATATTCAATTTAGTCTATTGGTTCATCAAATATAATCCAAAATAGTCCCACTATTAGATTATTTTGAATCATATTTGAAGATTCAAGGGATTACATTTAATTGCATTTGAAGAGTTAAGGGATTAAATTGGATACATTAGATAGTCTACAATTAACGTGATCCCCCCTCTAAATAGTCTAAGGACCATTTTCGACCTTTTCTCAATGAGAAATAATAGGATGCTATAACATGAGAACTAAATATCCAACCCTAAAAGTTCTAGATTGAACTAACTAATCATGGGCTTGCACAACTCGAGTCTTATAAAGTTCAAGGTTTTGATGTGCTCACAAACATAGCTCATGGAGCAATCAAGCTTTTCAAGACTTAAACAAGCATTATCTTTCATGTTACTTACGATTGATCGCTACAGGTGATGATGGAAGCTTAATTTCTTGATGAGTTATGGCTTAAATTGTAAAGGCAATGACATAATAAGTAGGACTATTAATTTCTCAACGAGTATGATAAGTAGTCTTATAGGTTCATTAAATCTCTATTAATTTATCATTGTAATCGCATTTATCAGTGAAGAGTAATTTCTTGATAAGTTGGTTTGACATCTTGTTTAAGGATTGCGTTAAACTATTTTCCCTTTGGTAATATATGGTGAGATAATGCCAATCAATGTTATATCAATGGGTAAATCTATTATTTATCTACTATTTTATACACTGAAGGCTTTGTAGTTATTTGGAATGATTTTTGTGGCACTCTAAAGTCATGGAATATGTGTTTCTTAAATAACTAAGAATGTTGTTTACTTTGATTTTTTTAAAGGGATTGCTTTCACTCACCTTTTGAAGCAATCTATGGCAATATGCCTTGGAAGAGGAGGGTCTATTGGGCTAATTATATATTCACCTTAGCTCTCTAAAAATCACGAGGCTATAGTGGTTTGAAGAGGGTTAGGAGGTTTATTAATCACATTGTTCTGAATTTGACATCATTGACACACTAGGGCTATAAAAGAACCAAGCCGAACAAAGCGGGTGCTTGTTCATTTTAAAGCTTATTTATTATCAGCTTGTTCAAGCTCGGTTTGAGCTCGATTTGAGTTTTCCTATTTCTGTTCAAGCTTAGTTCATTTAAAAAAATAGATGTTCATGTTTGGGTTATGTTCGGTTAATATTCGATTCATTTTATACTTATCGAGCTTTAAACAAATGAGCCTTATTGAGCTATTAATATATTTTTTTTAAGATGTTATTTAGCTTAAGAAGCAAACCTTATTGAATCTATCAACTAACATTATCATAGAACTTGTTTGCGAACATATCCAACAAATATTTTTGAGATATCAAATTGAGTCGTTCACGAACATATATAGCGAGTATTTTTGAGCTATCATATGAGCTTGTTCATAAACAATTAAGCTCAAAAAATGATTCTTCTTATAAACAAGCTTGTTGGTGAAGACTTTAAACCAACAATCTAGCAAATATGAACAAATACTTTTTGTTCATGAACAAATTCATTCTAATAAAAGATTATAACATTAAAAATGAAATTAATTTTTTATAAAATAAAAATTATAATGAAACTAAAAATTATGTGAAAATATACCAAGTAATGATTTAAGGCAATCTTAAGAATTGTATTTAAAAAAATGAATCGAGCTTCTTAATGAGCTTCTTACCAAGTTTTGTATTGAGCTTGTTCACAAGTTTTAAATAATGTTGTTCATAAATATAAACAAGTCAAACATATAGTTCAAGCTTCTTTATTTAACTATTGAGTATTTATAAAGGTTTTGAAGCATGTCTGATTACTTTATAATATGATTACGGGAGCTATAATCGAGCCGAGCCATGGGCAATTTTGTCTACAAGTGCACCATCTAGAGTGTGCAAGTCAAGTTTGATGATTTGGTATTGTTCACTATAGTCTACTCACCTATTCTAGAATTTAGCCAAATTTGATAGTCCAATAATTAATGGGTATTGTCATATTGATTATTTTTTGTAAGTTATGAAATTGAGTCAAAAACATTAAACTGGAAAAATTAATAAAATATAATTGGATTTCAGTTTGATGACTAGAAATGTGTCATCAATGATTGGCAATGATTGTGAATCATTACTGATGGCTCAATGATTTGACCAATGATTGGGAATGTACTATTTGAAGATGCAAAACCATTAATAACCATTTAATTAAGAATCATAGATAAGATTGCACTAAATGAGAACCTATTCAATAAAATATAAAGCTCATTGGATGAATTATTTCGTCCAACTTGATCTAAATTGTTCAGTCCAGTGAGGGCTAATCCAAACTGTTTTTTGTTCCAAAATAAAACTTCTTTAAAAATAAAGATGATACAATCATGACCCCACGAAAACAACAGGGTTACAAAGCGAACAAAAAACCACCAATAAGAGAAACAACCTCAAAGGAAAGAAGACGGAAATGAAAGAAACAAAGACAAGAAAAGAGCGAGTGCCCGCCAGAAAAGGGCTAATCCAAACTGTGGCTTATCTCCCCTCACAGATTAGGTTTAGAGTAGTACTATAATTGTCAAAGATTTCTAGGAGCTCTCCATGAAGGTTTAGGAGTTATTAGAGCTTGTCATTACTGGGGATATACTTGTTGATGAAAGGCTATTGAACAGGCAACCCAATGCGGTATGGGGTGGCATGATCGAATGGTGGAGAAGTAAAATATATAGTAGGGTTGGAGATTACCTATAATGGGATATGTAAATTTTAGCATTCCATAGCTTAATTAATTGAAGTAACTTCTCTTCTAGATTCGTACTGCCTTCATTCTCCCTTTAGATCTTTTTTCACTTTAAATAACTAGGATAGCTAAGTTTAATGTAGTCTTGACACAATCTTTAGTCTATGGTTTGGCTAGATCTTGATATTGTAGCAAAAACAAATATTTTGCTCTAAGCTATTATGTCATCATTATTTGTTTCATTCAAGGTCTATAGTGAGAAATTATGGATGAGTTAATCTACAATTATTTAAAATTTTAATATGAAGTTTTATACAAAATTTTAGATAATGAGGAATGATGAATATCATAAATATATTATTGGTATTACTGGATCATTGGTTAATGTTCTTAAGATAAATATTTAGCATCTCCATTGAAACCTGTCAAACCAATGCCAACCAAAGCATTATGCAAGCTCATGCCTGATCTTATTGAGTAAAATTATAGTTCATGGCATGTTTTTTGAACATGTATTAGATGCAAATGAAGATTTATAGTTATAATATGAATCTAAATCTAATTTTATTGAATTTGAATCCTTATATATATTAGATCATGTTTGTGAACGTAGCTCTATATTTTATAACGGTCAAAAGTTGTGTTTGAATTGAAATTGAGATATCATCATATTTGAAGTTAAACTTCTACTTTGAATTGAATCTATTCTTAAATGTGATCTTGTTCAAATCAGGCGTGATGAAGTTAATAAAATAATTAAAGAATATGTTTGTTTAGCTTTCAATGAAGTATTTAACAAAATCATCTCTGCACATCAATTTAGATCAACTTTGTTTTTGGTTCTTGATTTCTTGATGTACCATTTAATGAAAAGAATCTCATAAAGAAAGTTAAATTATATCAAGGTTTCAATGAATTTGTTGATGATAAATACTTAAAAGAAACTTGAAAGTTGAAACTTAAAGTTCTTTTATTTATTCAATTCTAAAATTTTGTTATGTTTTTTTGAATCTATCTTTTCTCCTCTATTAGACTATATTCGTGAAATAAACTCTTAACAAGTGTCAAAACATGAGTTTGAATTGAAACTGAGCATGCCATCATATTTGAAGTTGAACTTCTATTAGAATTGAATCCCTTCTTAAATATGATCATGAATAAATCATGATTGATGAAGTTTATAAAATAATTGAAGAATCTCATTACTTAGCTTCCGATAAAGTATTTATTAAAATCATCACTACAAACCAAATGAGATTTTTTTTTTTTGGGTTCTTGGTTTCTAGATAAATCATTTAATAAAAATAACGCATTGGATCGAATACTTGTCGAATACTTGCAAATTAGAAATTCCATCTTAGATTTTCATAAGAAAGTTGCAGATCGTTAAGTCATCCTGCATCAATGCGGAAGAATACTTTCAATTGACTGTTGATTGAATGAGTTTGCAATGCTGATGAGGTTTATATTTTAAGTAGGCTAAGCAAAAATATCACATCAACATCAAGGATAACATGGAAGGTTGGTTCATAAATAGGTGTACTAATTCAGTTCATAGATGCTGTAGCTCCATGACAGTTTATCTTTTTGCCACACTCGGCTCGTAGTGCAGTGGTTTTCACTGCAATTTCCTCTTTGCTCTTGGACCAATCTTGCCAAGGGTTTCATCTATTCTGAGAAATTGAATTATTAAGCTTAACACTGTCAGGTCTTAAGTTCTGGATGAGAAAAGTGAAGGATTGCATTAGATAGTCGACGGCAAAAGTAAAACTTGTCGAATAATAATGACATGAATCCTTTAAGAAATTGTATAAATTGAACAAAAGAAAAAAAAAATCGTTATTATGCTTCTTCTATCATTTCAGAATGTTAGAACCTAGGGATGTGGGCCTTCATGGTCTTATGCATGGTCCCTTTCAGAAAGGGAAATAAGTTATTTCTATTCTTGTCAGCCTCCTGATTTAGTAACGTGAAATCTGTTATGCAGCTCAAGTCAAAAGTTGGCGAAGTGATGTCTTCCCCTGCTGTCACACTATCACCCGAGAAGACCGTCTTGGGTAATTTTGTACCCAAACCTTTCTGTTGCCATTTTCAGAACTCTGGACATGACTGAAACAGTGAAACTAACTGCTCAAACCTTGTGTGCAGATGCTGCAACTTTGATGCTGAAGAAGAAGGTCCACAGGATACCCATTCTGAATGAGAAACAACAAGTTGTAGGTAAATTTATCTAAGCACAAGGAATTAATAGAATTTTCTTTCCAATATCGAACATTTTGGTTATAACTGATTTTAACTTCTGTCTTCTGTGGGACTAAACAGGTATAGTTACTCGCACTGACGTTTTCCAGGCATTGGAGGCTACAGAGGCATAATCTGCATGCGTAACTCTTTTGTGTGGATTTGTACAAATTGTCCATTTTCCTACCATTATGCCTAACTATGAAACCTGACTTTGTTTAATAATGAAACTAAGTCATGTCAGTATGAGAGTTTAATCCTCAACAGAATCTGTTTCTTTTGAGCAAACAACTTTCACAATAGCAGCACTCAGTATCATCTCACCTCCATCTCCCATCTGTTAACTGACACGATTCTTGTCTTCTAGAAAAAAAACACCCCTTCCAAGTAAATGCAGTAGTTTATGTGACGTTTTTGTAATCAAATTCTGAACCAGTTGCAGCATCTCTCTTTTATTTCATATTTCTTGCTGCTTGATGGCATGGAACCAAATCCGTACATGAATAAGAAATCAGTTCAGTCTTCATATACGTAAGAATCGAATCCAATACTTTATTATTTGATAATGAAAGCTCTCAATTAATAGACTAATGAGTTGTATGCGCTTTCTATCTTTGAACTACTTGATATCATATGATCGGAAAAGGGCATATGAGGTGTTGGTCGTACCATATTGTTAGAAATCATATTGGATGCATTTAGTTTCTAAGCCAATAGCCAAATAAAAAGAAAAATTATAACTAAGAGATTTATCCCATTGCATAATGCCATTATTTTTAAAGTTAACAATATGAATAAGGTATGCGGGATCATAAGAGCTTTATTCTGATGATAGATGTATAAGGAGCGGATCTCTAAATCATTGTTAATGGCCTTCAACTATTCTTGAGGTAGTTTATTTAATTATTAATGAAAGAAAGGGAGTTCCAATCAGCCCTAACTCCTTATCAGATAAGCTGATAACAAAGCTAGGTGTAATATCATTATAATAAATATCAAATATAAATTAGAACATGGATAAATAATCATTTTTATTAGTATCAATTTGAGTAGTATGGCTATTCAGCAAAATATTACTATTATTAAAAATTTCAATCATGTTTGGCATTGCTGGGCATAACAAAGTGAAAATTAGTGGGATTATTAAGCCCAACAATATAGCTAGGGAGGTTGTAATTAGGCAACAAAAATTTGTAGATATGGGGATGATGAAGGTTCCATCTTTAAGATTCCATTAAGGCTTCTTGCGCTTCTCTCAATGGTTAACTAAAAGATTGTTTTTTAAGGATTACATATTTGAATCCATTGCTAGAACAACAAATTTGCTTTTCTTGAGCTTCAATAAATGACGCTTCAATATTGCCTATTGATCAAGTTTGATGTTCTACCTTCTGAATGACTCCTACACTCGCCTAAGTACACCTCCTTAAGAGTTATTTCTTTCTCAGTTTCACTTTTGGCCTCTTTAATAATTCACCAATAATTATTAGGCACTACATTATCTTAAAATGCCTTAAAGTTAGTGACCTTGATCCTTATTTTTTCTTATTTTAAGATGCTCTAGCTATGGATATATCCAAATCATTGGATGGTTTTCCTACAAATGCTTCACTTCTTCTTCTTCAAATATAGGTTTGGCAATCTTCAAGGGGAGTTACCCATCTTGGTTGCTTTGTTTTGAGAGCAAGTCAAAGAGTTGGTTTTGTTCCATCAAAATTTGTATTATTTTGAATAAGTAGTGACCTTGCTTTTGCCCCAACCCTTGGTCAAGGGGTTGACCTAGTCAAATTGATCAAGCCAAGCCCCAAGACCATCTCCCTTGTGTTCAATGGGTTAAACCAGGTCTGTTGAGCCCAGACCCATGCCCTGGGTCAACTTGGTTGACTAGGTCAACCCAAGTTGACCCATTTAGCCTGATTGTGCCTAAATTCAATCCTAGTCAAATTTAAGCCCTTTTTGAATCAACTCCTCACGTGCTTGGGTCAAATTGACCATGTTGACTTGGTCAAAACTAGCCTTGCATGGTCAAACTTGACCTATTTTGATCAAAATTTACATATTCAATGTATGTAATCCTTTCCTATTGTTTCTTAGTGCAAAATCCCATCCAAATCACTCCCTCCCCCTTTTATTTAGCCTAGAACAGAACTAGGCCATTGATTTATAACCTAGGGCTATAAATAGGTGTTTAGGGTTTGTGATAAGGACTTTTGACAATCTCTCTTTCTCCAAGCCTTCTCAAGCTGAAATATTTTGTGCTTGAACTCCCACACCTTTCCTCCACCTCTTCCAAATCAAACCTTATCGGTCAAAGCCCCGACGAGGTGATCTTCGGTGAACCGAGGCCAAAGGACATCCAAAGCAAAATTTTATCGATCCATTGCATTTTGAAATGTGATTTCTTCTACAAATACAAGCATGGACAGTCTACAAGTGCAATAAGCCTTTAAACGGATTAATCCATCCATAAACAAAGATGAAATCACTAACCCTACGTTAGAACACATAAGGTTAACTAGATTTTTATAAAGCACATTTTAGGCCAAACAAAGTATCCCCCATGAATGCTCTTCATGTACAGAGCTTGTGTTTCAAATTTCACTTGATTTGGTGCACCAGACTAGTGAACGAGCCAAAACATTACTTTAAGGCTCGGTTCGACTCTTCGTCTGCTAGGGGTTGATCTCACGATCAACAGTTGAGATCCGGTCGTTTCGCAGTTCAGAATGACTATGGAGTTTGATCCACTCTCCGTTTGGCTCCATCACGACCGTTCGATTGAAATAGCGGAGCATCGGACGGTCCTGAATCCATGCCTATGTGGTTAAGTATCGTGTGGTTTTCCATGCAAACATTGCCAATGATTGTAAATCGCGTTCACGATTTTGGGAGCCAATCAGAGCTCGCCACCTGGCGCTGTCGCCGCCAGATTAGGTTTAATTGATTTTAAATCTATTTTAAATAATTTTAACTATAGTTTTCCTTAATAAATCATAATAAATTAATTATTAATCCAAAAATTATGTATTTTATACCATTTTTCTCAGAAAATATCTTCTTTAATTTAAAGGTAACATTAAGTTAAGATATTAATTATATTTTAAATTATATTAATTAGTAAATATTTCTTATATTTAATTAATATTTAGTTATAAAATGATAAAAAAATGTTTTATAAAATTTAAAATTTTATTTTTGAAATAATAATTTATTTACTTTTAAGTATCAGAGAATTTATTTTGAGTATTTAATTTTAAATAAATAAGTATTTTCTTTTTTTAAGTATTTTCCATAATTATCTAATTATTTAAATTGTTAAATAATAACTAATTAATTTAAAATTCAAATATTTAAAAAAAAAACTTATGAAAATTGTATTTATTAAATTACTTTAAAATTCAAAGGACTTTACTAATTAATTTAATATAATTTAATGATTATTTTTAAATATTAATTATTTCAAATTATTTAAAAATAATTTTTAATACATTAAATTTTAAAAATTCGCATGTATTTTATTTTAAATCTGATTTTCATATATAATACCTCATACTTTTTAGAAAAATATGTATTTTCATTTAAAATTATTTTTTGAAGCTAAAAAAAATATTTTTCTAGATTATATTTATGTATTATTCAACTACTTTCATTATTTTTTTATTATTTAAATAATTAATATGATTAATTATTTTGAAATTAAAAATTACTTTGAAACTATTTTGAAGCTTTGCTTGGGTGTCAGTGGATCTCTCATATATTTATGTATTTTTACAAATTAAATTATTTTGAATTACCCAATTTTGAACTTATATATTTATATATTTAATATATATATTTTTTAAATGTACTTTTAAATTACATATATCATAATTTCCCTAATTTTGGGTGATTCACTTTGTAAAATTTTAAACTTAGATCTTGCATATGATTGACATTCATGGGGAGGAGGATTTGTGGATGATTGAATTTCAATCAATTACTAATCACATCATTAAGCATGCTTAATTTTTTTTTATTGTTTTTTACATGTGTAGGACGTACGAGCACATAATTTAGACCCTCCTAGGTTTAAGGACATTGTGGGTTTATATTTGGTGCATATCTTTCATGTTATCCTAAGGGTTAATCTCAAATATGTGATTTAAACCTACTTAACGTATTGATATCCTAAGGAGAATAATTAAGGACCCGTCTAACGAATTTAAAAAAATTCTAGGAGCTAGGATAGATCCTCGATTGACGTGAAACTTCAAATACTTGAACTTACTGATAATCTAAATCTCCCAAAAATTTCTAGAAATTTTAGGAACCTTAAAGCCCTTAATTAACAAACCCTAATTCACCCTTTAATTAAGCCCTGATAACTTTAGAAAATTCTAATTAATTCATTTTAATTCAAAAAATTAAACATAATACCCCAAGATATTCATATTTTAATGCTTAATCTCAAAAAATTAAAATACCTTTAATTGGATTAGAATCTGAACCTTAATTTAATCTTGACTAAAACATCACCTTTTTGATTAAATTAAATAATTAAAAATTATTAAAAATTCCAAATTTTCTCCAAACACTTGGGAACACCTCTTTAGGAAATTTCTGACCTTTGAGGGTGATTCCAAGTAGTTTGGAGCTGATTTGGATCAAAATCCCTAAAATGCCTTTTTATGAAATAATTTTAATAATGCGTTAATTGCCCCAATCTTTAAAAAAGCATAACTAATTCCAAAAAAAATTAAATGGGGAAAAATAAAAGTCATTCAACTCTAAGATCTAATATTTATTAAAAATATTAGGTTTTCAAAAACCAACCTAAATAAAAAAAAGCAACTCTCTGATCAACCGTAGTTCGTTAACCAAGGTCCAAGATTTCTAAAGTTCATAGCTTTGCCTAAAAAGCTCCAAATCTAGAAATCTCATAGCCTAACTACTCCATTTGAGGCCTAATATTTAATTAAAATGCTAGAACCCCCAAACTTAGTCTATTTCCATTAGTGACCTTTTGGACCCCCCTTAGCTTAGCGTATATGATGACCCCATGCCTCCTAAAATTTGCTAATGCAATTTAAACTTCCAAGATTACTACCCTAAGCAATTAAATGAATCCACAAACTAAATTAACAAAAATGGACCCAAATTCATTAATACTTAAACCCTAATCAAATGTCCCTTTTTAGCTTTCAACAAACTCGATTACAAAGCAAGTCGAACTAACTACCCAATATATGAACTATCTAATGTTACATAAGCCTACCACACATAATAGATTTACTACAGTACCACTTCTATCTCTAGGATTAGGGCCGATGTTTTACTTTTTTTTTTTGTTTCTATGATGTGATACGACTGTATGTGGCATGTATAATTGATTGATTTGCTATGGTTTGATTTGTTATAATTGTTGTGATATTTATCTTATTGCTATGATTTTTATACTCTGCTTATGATTCGATTTATGCGATAGATCACCTATGGCTAGGGGCGCTTTTGCTACTAACGTTGTCTTATGCAGGTGGCCATGCTCATACAATGCTAATAAAAAGGGAGGAAAAAATCATTAAGCTTTAAAACTAACAGCATTTTTTGTAGGTGCTTTAGAAATTACTAAAGCCCCCTTCCTAAATTAAAAAGAGCATGGCCGAGTGTGATTGACAATGTGCATTTTCTTTCCATATTAACTTCTTGGGATATTATACATAAACTGCTTGGAATATTTTATTAGGATAACCTTGCAGGTTGAGTTTGAGTCTAGATTTTCTCTTTTAAAAATATAATTTGTAATTAATATCAAGTTGTGAAGGTCTTCAAAAATAAGATATTTCAAACACTCGGTACCCAAAAAAAAAAGGCCCTTTATAGAGAATTTCTTAGTCAGTTGTGTACCCTTCTATAGGACGAGCCATACGGAGCCCGAAGGAGATGATATGAAGGAAGTCAAGCCGAAGAAAGATGATCTGGAGGAGGATAATCCACTTGAAGATGAAGACTTAAAGATAAAATGCCTTACTTTTAAGACTTACATTATTCAGTAGGATTAGAATCTAGGTTGTTGTATGTGGAGTATGGCCATTATTACTTTTCTACAGACCCAGGGTTGTATTTATACACACTTGTTGTGAACTTTATTTCTTTACTTTACTGGTTTATTTATATTGATGTGTTTACTTTGTGTGCGTAGTAGAAATTGTATGTTTTTTTTCGGTTTTTTTCTAATATGTACTTGGCCTGATTTCACTAGGCTCTTTAAGGACTAAAAAATATTTTCTACTCAAAACTAAAATTTAATATTTTAGGAATTAAATTATATATAAATCTAAAAACTTAGGGAATAGCCGGAATCGCTCGGGGTCGCATGCATATTTTTGCATTTCTCTCCCTCATATAAGACACTTCCCCTCCTATGGGTAGAGTCCAGATATTCTAGCCTATGAGTATGAGGTGTCAGACCTGGAGAAGTCCAATCTATTCTAATAATTTATTTTTTATAATCCTTTTTAAAATCTTAAGCATTTATAATTTAGAGACCTTTCAAACTTGCATGCATTGCATTAGAAACCAATTAAATTAAAATTTTAATTATATTAGATCTAGGAGCATTCACCTCAATTAAGAAACTCTCTAGATGTTAGTCTTACTTTAAATAACTGATTTACCTACCCATCTTTCATAAAGACTGGACAACATTGATTTTATGCGCCTAGGTGGTTAGTTGGCTTTCCTTTTCATACATGATATAAGCTCATATATATTAGCTAGGACACAGGTGTTAGTATTGAGTGTAGAACACTAAACCCACCTTAGATTTAGGGTTTAAGGCTACTATATTTTGTGTCTCATAGTACGCCTCATCGGCAGGGAAGTTCCATTTTCTTTATTTCTTCAGGGGTTATAAATCTTACCTACCCGCATCATATGGATAATGCCACCTCCATCCTTTCCCTCTGTATGCTTTGAGTGTGTTGTTTCCCCTTTCTCCACTTTCTTCTTAGTGCCTTAGTCCCTCTGGATGTTGGTATGAACCATGTATATTAATTAAGCCCACTTGGACCCTTTCTTCTCTTTGAGTAGGAACTTCCTAGTCCTTGCCCATATGCCAATCCCATTTTGGAAAGAATAATGTCAGATCCTTAATCGAGAGTATTCTCGGGCCCTGGCCTGAGATGTAATTAACCACGGGAGCTTACGCTTGTGGGAAATAGAACTCCACCATCAAATTATTTCCACTCAAGTTGATGTATCAGGTCGGGGGAAACCCGTTATTTCTATAAGGTCGTATATATTATCACCCATTGGGATGTGTTGGCTAGAGCTGCTATCCTCAATGATTGATCGTATGTATGATCTAATATGCCCTCCCCTTGGCCCGCTTGCGGAGAGCGTTGAGGCCTGCGTCCGTCCAGTCTCTCGAGATGGTGCGGTCATATACCCCTCGGCACTCTATTCCACCGCATAGCAGTGTCCTTTCAAAGGTCCTCTAAGCTAACATGCTAATCTTCGCCTTCACTTTAAAGAGATATTTTAACAATGTGTCATCTTGTAGTTCATATTTTCCATTTATTTAACTAATAATTAATTAAGAATCACAATAAGCTACTAGCTATATAGCACATATCCCTATTGCAAATCACAATTCAGTGATTAAGGCCTTACACTTAGCTTTGTTGTCAGTGATTGGGAATTCAATAGTGGTTGCTTGTGTAATGATGATTCATGTAGGGGTTTTTAAGCACAATACCTGCTTTTATCATGTGCTCCCTGAAGCTTTATTGATGTATATAGTTTAAGCTTTATTTTGAGCACTTATTGCTTCTAACTCATCGATGGGATTACTAAAATCTATAGGGAAGTTGGCTAGTGTCTAGACCTTGATTTTTATTCTCAATGTGTTAGTTATTTGGAACTCTCTTAGCTTCACTGCCCATTTGAGCATTTTTCCAAAGTAATATGTCTTGGTGAGTATGAATTTTAGAGGATAGCTAGAGATAACTTAAATTAATTGAGCCTAAAAGTATGGTCACAATCATGAGGCATATATCATAACAATCCACATGAGTTTTCCATGATGGGATAGCTTTGCATGACACTTTTTAGGATCTTGTAGACATATTAGACTATCCATTATTGTTTTTGTTCTTCTCCTGATCTTAAGCTTTACAACAATGGTGGTGAGGTTAGGTAGAGCTTTAAGTTTCTAGAAGATAGCTTCACATTATTTTTTCTCCAATGAACTTTATTACGCTACACAATGCTTTAAAAAAGGGCAAGCACTTATTGCCTTATTTGAAGATGAAGTGAGGTAACTCTCCCAATGAGTCGTTGCATGTCCTTAATAGTTTTGGGCAACAAAATCTTTATCATTTCCTTGATTTTATCCAGGTTCACTTTGATGGCCTCAGGTATTAAAAAGAGTCTAAGAAATTTTCTTGAATCCAAGCCAAAAGTACATTTTGGAGGATTGAGTCACATATTGTACATTTCAAGTTTATCAAATATTCCCTCCATATATTGTATGGTACTCAGGAGGCTCACTCTTCAATTGTAGGTTACTAGCATACACTTCCATATTCCCACCTTTATGTTTCTTGAAAACCTAATATATCATCATTTGGTAGGTCTCCATAGTGTTGTTGAGGATGAATGGTGTGAACTTATAGTAGTAGAGGCATTTAGATGTGATGAAGAAAGTTTTTTCATAGTCTCTTGGAAACATTAAGATTTGGTGAAGCCTGATAAGGCATACAAGAAGCTCATAATCAAGAATTTAACTATCGAGCCCACCATTAACACAATTTTGGGAGGAGGATATCCATCTTTTTGGACATGTTGGGTTGAGGTCACTGAAATCAATGCACATCATCTACTTGATGTTCGTGAATCATTATATATCGACATTGAGTAAATTCCTAATTTCTTGCTTTATGGGTTTAATGAGTATCACAACCATCTACCTTATTTTTTACTTGATTAGTCTACTTCTTGCTTTACATTTAGTCTATGGAAAGAGACTTCTACATCTAAACCCAAAATCTCCATGGTCATCCCTGCAAAAGCATCTAGATCATCCCTAAGGGCCCATACAAGCTTTCCTTGATATACTGGGCTGAATGACATGCTTATCCTCAGGGTTCTCTCATATTACCCCTTTATTACGTGAACTTCCTCTATTTATTCAACAATCTCCAATATTGATCCTCGCTCACTCCAGTTGTAGTACATCTTTTGGGGGGTTGACACCTTCATGACAACCTTTAGATAACACGCATGTGATTGGACGAGATTACCCCATCAATGTAATGTCTCAGTAGCTTGATAGAAACTTAATCAACATGTGCTACATCAATATGACTACTTTGAATGTATTAGGAGAGGTTTCCTGCAGAGTATTTAGTAAGTGGTCGGTGCATCCATGATAATAAAATTAGCCATACCAATGTATTAGTGGTCACCCTCTCCCTAGGTGATTTGTAGGGCAATTACACCTTCAGTGTTCCTATGCTAGCTGAGAATCCTTAGAGGGAACTCAAAGTGAAAGTGAGATGGGAGGCAAGCAAATCCATTTTTTATTGAAAACATATTTAAAAAATTATATTAGTAAAATTATCAATTCCAATTATAATTATTTCAATTTAGCAGTTGACAACCAGAGATATGATGATTATAGCTTCATTGAAAGCATTTCCACTCGTAGACCTATCAACTTTACAAAAATGACATGAGAGATGTCGATCACTTGCCCTCATGAGGTAGTAAAAACTCAACTCGTTAATTTAAATATATCAGGTAAATACTCTATTGAATAAATGACTGATCGAGAAGGCTTTATATAGAGAAGAAGATATTTAATTGAAAATAGGTATGAATTATATATATATATATATATATATATATATATATATATATATAATTTAGAAAAAGTTGTATCGTGTGTTGCTTTCAATACTATTACTTCAGCCCAAATGATGATATTGATGACTCAATCAATTCAAGACTCGAGATCTCATTTGGGAAGCAATAATAGCATCATCTTTATGAATAAGAATTTTAAATTTTTTCAGCATATATGACCATTACCTTTAAGAGAAATAAAGTTCCTATCGAAGTGAAGAATTGGCTATTGCATATCGAGAAAATCTTAGATGGTATGTTTTTCCTATAAGAGACAAAGGTTTCATTAGCCATATTTGTACTAAATGGACAGGCTGAAAGATGGTGGAGGGGACAAATTTAGGATTAGCTAGGAGGAATGCCCACTATTTAAATTAAATGAGAAGAATTTATGCATATTTGTAGAGACTAGTTTGTGCCATTTATTTGTAAGGACGAAAGCAAAGGATAAATTTATGGGGTTAGTTTAAGGAGATAGATCATTGATGTATTATGAGGTTGAATTTATTTTTTTGTCAAGATATGGACCTCAATTAGTTCAACCATAAGTTTTTATTAGTTTTAAGTGATATAATTAGATAATTTATTATCCTTTAAACATTGATGACTATTCAGTTTTGAGAGAAAGGACTAGGAGAGTTGAAATGGATACTCACAAAAGGCTTGAATTCGAGAAGAAGAAATAGATAGTGTGAAGGTTCACAAGATTCATAGTTAAAACCATTATCTAATCAGTCAGAAAAGTCTAATAGAATAAAGAAAATTTGAGAAGCATTGGCTGTCAGTTTAGTATGAATGACTGCATTAAATGTGGGAAACATCACATGAGTGAATACCTTTCTAGAACTAATACTTGCTATTGGTGTCATTAACCCGGACATATAACTAAGAATTATCCTCCACTTGGATAAAGACCCTAGGGAGAAATAAAAGCTACTTTTGTACCTTCTTAGTAGAACTTTGGCAGATAGAGGGTAATTAAGTTAGCTACATCAACCCCAAGTCAAGATCAAAGCCAACAGAATACCTAGCCTATAGTATATGCATTATTAAAGAAAGTTGCTAGGGAGTCACCTGAAGTAATAATAAGTATATCTTTTTTTTATATATAAAATTTAATTTACTTATTTGGGATAATTAAGTGCCAAATAAATTGCATAATAGTTAATAATAATGTTCAAACTGTCCGATTTAAAATCCTTATAGACACAATAATAATTCAAAAAAAAAAAAAAAAAATTGTATGAATTTTTTTTCGACACTATACTTTCACATTCTTTCATCTCAAAAGAATTTGTTAAATCAGTTGGATTAAATATTTTAAAGTTGCCTAAAACTTTAGATGTTATAATGCCAATTGGCTAAGTATGAATCTTAATAGTAAATGTTAGATAAATTTCAACATAATTGAATGAAAATTTGAGGCAAATTTAAATGTGTTACCCTTGCATGAATTTGATATAATCTTAGTAATGGATTGACTATCTAGCTATTTTATCGCTATAGATTGCAGTAAGAAGATGGTGAAATTCAAATTACCCTGAGAGAAATAACATAAAATTTATATAGATAGATGACTTTCATCAATGGTAATAATCTTGGTTAGTCTCTGTGGAATTTGACTGTGTCAATAAGTCAGATTTTACTATTGCCTAAGACCTTAAGTCAATTTCTTGTGCTCACTGAGGGCCCCCCCTGCTTGATTTGGGTGTTTTACACCCAATTTTTTTTCTCCATATAACGCCTTGGTGGTGTGTACAAGAGCATCCCAATATTATGCACCCGGGCGCCTGAACGCTATGTTCTTGAGCACCCCAGAGTTGTAAAGTTTGATGGGAGGGATGATAGATAGCAGAACGCCATAGCGCTATATTCTCAGCACAACAGCACTGTCAGATGGACCAAATGGCAGAGGTTGAGGACCATATTGCTCCAAACTAGCGTTGCAGTGCTTCGAGGTGGACTGAGCAGTTTTCTTTCTCATTTTTTAAAGGGTGGCGCCCCTTAGTGGTATATAGAGGATTTTCTCTTTTGTTTAGTGTGTGTGAGAATGATGTTAGAGTGAAGAGAATAGAGAGAGAGAGAGAGAGAGAGAGAGAGAGAGAGAGAGATGTACTTATTTCTTCCAATTTTCATAGTGTTTTTTTTTTGTGTGGTGTGGCTCTATAATTTTTTCTTCTAATTTTAAGATTTTTCACATTAAATCATGGTGTACTTTACTTTTCACTGCTTTTACTTTCTTGTTTATTTTATTGTGTGGTTTACTTCTTTCCCCAACAACTGGTATCAGAGCAAGATTTTTCAGTTTGAGTGGGAGTAATGGCTAACGAAGCAAGGTAGAAGATTGAGAAGTTTAATAGTTTGAACTTCATATTCTAAAGGATGTAAATTGAAGATTTACTATATTAGAAGTTGTATTTACCATTGAAAGGAATCACCAAGAAGCCAGATTCTATGACTATGGAGGAGTGGGAGGTTATTGACCTAACTGTACTTAGTTTGAAATGATTTTTCAATTTCCTCTTTTATTGTATTCAATATTATAAATGAAAAGACTACAGTTGATCTCATAATTGTATTGACTAACATGTAGAAGAAGCCATCTACCTTAAATAAAGTATTCTTGATGGAAAAAAATATTCAATATGAAGATGTTGGATAACACTCTAATGACAGAGAACCTGAATAATCTGAACACTATGATGAGTCAGTTGTGTTTAGCTAGCATTAAGTTTGATGATGAGGTGAGAGTGTTGCTGCTGTTATCTTCATTGCTAGAAAGATGAGACGGGCTTGTTACTATTGTGAGTCAAATTGTGGGGTTAGTACTTAATGAAGAGGTTCATATGAAGGAAAATAGTGAATCTTCAAATTCTACTTTGAATATTGAAGTAAGAGAAACATGTTTAAAGATAAATCCTAGTACAGTGAGATCTAAATTAAGGAGAGGAAAGTTTACTTCTGGTAAAGGGAAAGTTATGTGCTGGAGCTATGTAAAGAAGAGTCCCTTCAAAAAGGGTTATACAGTTCCAAGGAAAGATAGTGTTGAAGGTCAAGACAAAGATCTTTCTATAAACATATATGTAGAAGAGTGTCAGTCAAATTCTCTGATTTTATCTCTGGATAATTATGAATCTTGGGTTATAAATTTAGGTGCAAGTCTTAACAAGGATACATTCAAGAACTATACTCAAGATGTTTTGGATAAAATATATCTGGTAGACAGTAGGCCCTGCAGTTTTATTGGACAGGGAGATGTTGATATTAGAATGACCAATTGGTCAATTTCAAGACTGAGAATGTTAGGCATGCTCCTTGTTTGAAGAGGAATTTAGTTTCCGTGAGTGAACTAGCAAACTTAAACCTTTGCAAGAGATTCATAAAAGGCTAAAAAAGGGGGTTATGGTTATAACTCGCTACAATTTTGAAGATACCATGTATGTTATCAATAAAATATTAGATTCTATTAGAGTAGCTAATTTAGATATTGATGGAGGTCATTGACATCGAATGATTGGTCCTATGAATAAGAAAGATATGCATTCACTGCTTACTAGAGAAAAGCTTCATGGTAACTTTATGGCTCTAGTGTCGACGACTAGCATCAGGAGGCCGATCTTCAGCATATCCAAGAAGACTTTTTTATTTGATCTATTTGGAATTTTGAATGAATCACATTTCCTACTTGCAAGGCCTTAGGTGAGTGAATTAAAGAAACATCACATCAACTTCACTATATAATAATATCAAACAAGAACATGAGGAATATGATCTTTGCAAGGTTTCAACCATTAATTAGATTTCCATCATCATCGTCAATTAAGTGAATAAAAATGAAGAGCACAACTTTTTGAATAAAAATGAAAGCATATTAATTCTATAAAGCAGTATCAAACAACAAAACTAGAAAATTATCTCAACTGAAGAACAAAACTAGAAACTAATCTCAATTGCTTTTCAAAACTCATTAGCTCCTCAGCATCAAAACCAGCTGAGCATATTTGTTTGTAGAGAAAAGCAGCAATTCAGTACATCATATTAAGGCTAATCACATTACTACTCAGACCTTCGTAGTTTGGCGTTGAGAGGCATTTCTTTATAGCAATTGACCTTCTCAGCTGCCCTGCGTAAGGGTCTTCCCAGAGATGTTCTCTTTAAGCTCGACGTAAGTTGGACTTCTTCTTCCTCAACTTTCACTGGCTTGGTTGTTGGAGCAGACGGCTTCAGCTGAAGGGAACTTCCTCCCTTGTTGTCTCCTGAGCACATTGGAAACTTTGTATCCTCAATCTCGAATAAGTCCTCAGTTGGTAGGCATGATTCAGCTTTCAAAATTATCGATTTTCTCCTTAGAGCTGGTTTCCTGCTTGAATTTGACTCTCGAATTAGTAACAGTTCGGTTTGTTTGGCCACCATTAATTGCATTACCATAGAGTGATCAATTAGGGCATTTCCAATGGAACGGCAAACAACTGTTTTCCGTTCTTCTGTTGCTCTAACCGATCGACAATTTTGCTGCTACTTCATCGCGGGTGAACAGTGCGACGCTAATATTGACGTCGCACTGTTCACCCGCTAAATTTATGTGTCAACGGGATTTACCCGCGAAATGGAAAAAGACGGTTACAAGATGTCGAAGCCCGCGAAATAGAGTTCGATTGGAACAGAATTACCGTATTTTGGAGTTTTGCTGTATTTTGCAGTGGAAAATGGGGTTTTCGGTTGGAGATGCCCTTAAAGGCAAATTACCTTGGGTTTTCCTCCTCGGTGGTTGTTTGATTCGTTATAGGCATGGGTGCAAGTGCTGCGAGTAGAGATGAAATTTTGTTTTCAACAATGAATGAGAGTTTATTCAATTGTACAAGGGAAAAAAGAGAATGGAGGTAGCTTAAGCTAACATTGGCTTCGCTGAGGGCGCTTCCTGTTGGGAAGACAAGTCCTCTTATGTGAAGCTAATTGAGATGTTTCTACGGCAATCTCAGCAGGCTTAACGCGCCCTTCCTGCATTCAGAAAATGGAAACAACAAAGTTTCACTGAGAAAAAGGCTATGAGCAACAAGCACTTTCACCATCAAACAAGAACGGTTTTCTCATACCAGATTGGTACTATTATGAATTCGCATGTTTTGCTTGTTCAATTTCTTCTGTTCCTGAAAGGAATATAGAAAGGCAGCAATTGTGGTAAGAACGATAAAATTTATTCATTGCGAAGCAACTAGATTATGACACAATCATACCTCCAAATCCTGGGTTTTTACTTTTAGAGCAGTTGATGTGCAACCAAGTTCGTGCTGTGCTGCTTTTAGCTACACCACAACCAAAAATACCATATTATAAGGTTTCAAATACACCTCAAGTTAGGAGGAGATGTTGTGCTTCGTAAATGAGGAGCAAGTAAAAAATTCAGAGAGAGAATTGATTTCAAGGGCTCATTTGCTTATGTAATTTAAACTACATATATAATTTCAAAGTCCCTAAAAAATGATGAATTCACAATCACAATCAAAATAAAAAATAATAGGGTGGTGCATTTTCGGTTACTATCTTGAATCCTAAAAATGTGTTGATCAAGCTAGCTAATGACCTAAATTACTGTAGGATTTTCTCTCACCGATCATATTTCATCGCTAACTGTTTCATGATGTTCATTAGCTAGCTAGCTAATGGTCTCCCCTCATTGACGTTAATGTTGAGTCGCCTATTGTGCCCGTGTGGGTCTCTTTTCCCAGTTTACGTTCTCACCTTTTTTCACCTCGCATTCTTCATGGTTTGGGCTTTATATTTGGTAGGGCCATTGCGTGTTGACAATGCCACTTCGAACGGCACTCGGACGACTGTTACTCAAATTCTTGTGGAACTAGATGTCACGAAACGTTATACTTCTTAGGTGTGGCTTGGCTCTGAATCTATGGGATACATCCAAAATATTGAAATGGAGGTTTTCCCATTGTATTGCTCTCATTGTAAAACGCTTGGTCATTCTAAAGAGGTTTGCCCTATTTTATTTCCTAAGATGGATGTGCGCATCCCTCTGTTCCTGAGGTGGCCGTCGTGGAGGCGGCTGATAATCCTGTTATTGGTTTGGTTGAGGTGGTGCTTAATGAGGGGGTACCTATTAATGATATTACTCTTGACAATGATTATATGGTTGTTGTGTCTCCTTTACTTAATGAGGTGGGTCCTGTTATTGCGAATGTTGTAGAGTTAGGTGTTGGGGTTCCACACCGTGATGATGTTTTAGTTTCACCTACTGTTGTCCTTCAGCCGAGTGAATGCGTTGTGTTGAATGCTCCTGGTGAGTCTGATGAGGGTTTGTATGACTTGGTTGCTCCTATTGTTGAGGGGTGGAGGCGAATGTTGGTGTGATTTAGATGGATAGGTGCCTTGGTTCACCTGGGGTTGTAGATGTCCCTAGTGTGGTGGTTGTTGTTCCTCCCCTCCTGGGATCTGCGATGGTTGCTGGCAATGTTTCTGTTGATCATTTGGATGCTTTGGTCAGGATTCCCTCCGTTGGGGGGAGTGATTGTGATGTTTTGGTTGATGTTACTGTGGGGCTTATTTCGCCAAATGTTTTTAAGTCATCGATTTTGTCGTGTGAAGGGGAGTCCTGTTTGAGACAAATTGATTGGTTGGATGACTCGATGGATTCTTCGTGCGATCTGGATGATGATTTGGAGGATGAAGTTGAGGCCTTACAAGGCTCGTATGGTTTGGATATCTCTAGGGCTTTGGGTCCCCCTTTCTCTCGTGGTGGAAAACGGCATCATTGCAAATCTAGGAGATAGTTATTCTGCTCGCCCCATGGATGGCCAGGCTCGGTTGCAACCTTGGTGGTCCCCTTTGGTCTTTGATTGTGGTTGTTTCTGCCTTTTATGGACTTCGATCCAGGTTGCTTGGATACTCTTCGTGGATGTTTGCTCGGGAGCTGTGGCTTTTGGTGCGTTAGAGTTTGCTAATACTTCCTTGTTGTTATTTTTTGTTTTGACTTGCTTTTTATCTTCTATATTTAGTTGGATCCAAAGCTCATAGGTTTTTATTCAAATGATGTTTTTTTAGTGAGCTTATGATCTTTTAAGGTCTTGTAATTTTTATCCTTATTAACGCGTTGGCCTTGTCGTTGTTCAAAAAAAAAAATCTCTTTAAAAAAAAACAATCAAAATTAATAGAATCAGAATCAACATATTTCTACAATTTGGTTAGTATCTATAAGCAACCAAACGAGTAAAATTCAAATTGTCGTTTCTACAACTTATTTACTATCTACAAGCAACAAAATGAGTAAAATTAAAATCATCATTTTCTACAACTTATATAGAATCTGCAAGCAACTAAGTGAGGAAAATTAAAATCACCGTCTTCTACATCTTGTTTAGTATCTACAAGCAACAAAATGTGCTACTATAGAGAATTTTTTCAAATCAAGAAGAACATTGGAGGTTAGTAATCAGGGACAATGAAGAGCAAAGGAATGCAAACAAGACAATCTAAGCTTAAAAATAAAAGCTCAATGCAGATAATCAGCCATTGAAAAAAAAAAAAGAACTTTCCAATTGTTTTATAATTTTTTTTTCTTTCAACTGGCCTAGTATTCTCAATAACAATAAATCTATCATTGTTCAGTAATCGGACCATTTTGCTAGGGTCTCTCTTATGTTTGGTAACCCTCGATGGCCTCTCACTGTTCCTCTTGATTTTTCTCTATTGCTCACCCCTCCTTTCTTTTTGGATTGAAGGTTTGTGGTAGGAAGTGCTTGTAAAAAATTAGGAAAAGCCTTTGCTTAAATTTGACTCCAGCAATTTCAGAAAATCAACAACAAGAAAATCAAGAATAAAACATACAAGAATACTTTTTATTGAAATTCTTATGAAAGAAAATATAAGATACAAGTGGATCTTCAATTAGAGAGAAAGATTCGATTCTCCCAAATCTCTAGCCACCGGGGCTAGAGTCCAAACACCCCAAGGCAATCTAGTTTCAGCAAACAACACATAACCCTAACCCCCCTAGGAAAACCCCCCTACTTAAAAGCATACAATAAATGACAAATACCCAAATAGCCCTCCCCCAATTCCCTTCCAAATTTATCATATTTCCTTAATTATTTTCCTCCCTACCCCCAAATCTGTACTCTTTAATCAGGAAATATTTCTTAATTAATCCCCTCCAAATCAGCGAACAAGAGCCGTTCCTAGAAAGGGCGGCATGACCAGTCCAGCAGGGACCCTATTTAATAATACCTACAGTCTTCTTCTTCTTCGGAGTCTCCCTAAGAGTACCAGGTGCAGGCTCCTTGGATGCCAAAAAGGTTGTTGTCATCTTGTACGAACATCCTAAGTTGCTACCTCCATCCCCCCTCTCTCCAAGTGCCTCTGATCCTCCACTAACTGGGCTAGCTCTATCGCCTCTCCCAAATCATAAGGTTTCATCACTCTAAATGCTGTCTGAATCTCTAGTTTGAGCTCTTTCATAAAGTTCCCCTCTAATACAGTCTACAGAAGCCAGTCCAATCGGCTAGCTAGGTGCTCAAACCACCCATAGTACTCCACCATTGTTCCCTTCTGCGTTAGAGAGAAATACAAACCACCCATAGCACTCCACCATTGTTCCCTCCTGCGTTAGAGAGAAATACTGCTCATAAAAATCCCCTCCACTGCTGGTTTTGAAACTTCCAACAAGCAGTCCTTAAACTCCCTCCAGGTCCATATGGGTCGCCAACGTTTTCCCCTCCAAGCACATTCCGATGGCCGTCAGTCTCTCCTCCATCAATCTATAGACGGTAAAGTACCTTTCCATAATGTATATCCATCAATGTGCATCCTCTCCCTCAAAAATATGCATCTTCAGCTTCCTGACCGATCTCCTTCGTTCCCTCTGTTTCCTCCAAAATTTCTTATTCCCCAAGGAGGTGATTAAGATTGCAAATAAACAAATAGTTCAACGAGCTGCTCATAGCTCGGCTCAATAAGAGCTCGTTGATGTTCATTTAATAAGGTAAAAGAACGACCTTGAAAACTCCTTATAAATACTCGATAGCTAAATGAACGAGCTTGAATAGCTTGTCGTTTGGTTTGTTTATATTCACGAACAATATTGTTTAAACTCATGAACATGCTCGTTAAGAATCTCGATTAGATTTTAAAAATAATAATTATTAAAATTATTAATTTAATAAACTATATTTACTATTTAGTTAATTAAATTTATTAAATAAAAAAATAAAAAATGCTTATTCTCCCGCTCATGGCTCTTACGCTCACGTTCAAAAACTCCCGCTCATGGCATATTTCAGAATCCCACTCTTATTCATGCGTCACTAGGTTAGTCTCACACTGCAAAAAATGATGTTAGTTTCACTCTATAAAAAGAAAAAAAACAGTGTGCCTCATTGAGCTTAGACGGAAAAGCGGACTGGCGAAGGAGCAGGGGCGACTTCTTTCATCTAGCAGTTGGGCTCAGGAATCGAGTTGTAGGCATTTGTAAATTTTGAGCGGGCAGGCTCGGCTCATTAAACGAGCATCTCAATAAGAGGCTCGACAGGCCTAAAATTAATCGAGCTCGAATCTGAATACGAGCTAAGCTTGAACAAGGGATTTTTAAACGAGCTCGAGCTCGAATATGTACCAAAGAAGCTCGAATTATATCGAGCTGAGCTTGAACACATTCTTGGCGAATGAGCTCGAACAGGCTGATGCTCGACTCGACTTGCTTCATTTGCAGCCTTAGAGGTGGTTCTCCCCAGGTGTCCCAATCATCTCTTTTATGCTCGTACCCAAACCTTTCGTCAAATTCCCACATTCTCCTTTCAAAATCAGCCCCTCTCCTTTCAGTACCGCTTCGATCATAATTAGTCCCACCCCTTTCAAATTACGACCCTCTCCTCTCAAATTCAGCACCCCTTCTTTCATTCTTAACCTCCTCATACATCTCCCCATACCTTCTACTCAGCTCATCCTTAGCAATAAGCTCTAGGGAAGACATTCTCTCTTTTACCTCGAGAATCTTCACTTCCTCGGTTGTCAATGACTTCCCTTGCTTCCGACGACACCGTTTTGAGTTGGCCCTCAAAGCAACTTTTCCAACATCTCCTCCAAGATGAAAAACTTTCCATCAATATTCTCATTGACAGCTAAAATTTGACTTTTAAAATCTAAAAGTTGATTTTGGATATAAAAAATTTCAGATTTCAATTGTCCGATCTCACCTTCCAATACTTCTACCTTTCTTCCTATCATAGGTACCAAGATTTAGGCTCCACTAGCAAAAAAACAACTTTGTTATGAATATTGCCTCCAAACAACAAAAAAATAGCAAGATCGGAGAGGAAACTTAGCTGAAATCAAACGAGAAAAAGCTTCTATTTTAGCCCAAGAAACTGCTTTGATAACAATTTGATAGGAAGTGATTTTAAAAATTTAGGAAAAGCCATGGCTGAAATCTAATTTCAGCAATTTTAAAAAACCAACTACAAGAAAATCAGGAATAAAACACACAAGAACACTTTTTTACTGAAAGTTTTATGAAAGAAAATACACGATACAAGTGGATCTTCAATTGGAGAGGAAGATTTGACTGGATCTCCCAAATCTTTAGCTGCCAGCTAGAGCCCGAACACCCTAATTTCAACAAACAAGACATAACCCTAAACATGGAAAAAACCTCATGGCTTAAAGAAACAATAAATGACATACCCAAACAGCCCTCCAATTTCCTCCCATATCTACCCTCTTCAATTAGAAAATATTTTTTAATTAATCCACTCCAAATTAGCCCCCAAGAGTTGGGTCTAAGAAAGGACTGGCAGGATTGGTCCAGGAGAGACCCGATCTAATAGTTTGTTTTGTTTTTTTACTTCTTCTACCCCTACACTAAGCACTAGTGCATGCACTCCTCTACCTCCTCTTGTAGTGAAGAGAATCTATATGAAAACACTCTCTTCATAAATCACTCATCACTAGTATTTTCTATCACCCAAAATTTTCTTCAATCTAGATTGTTTCGTCGACAATGAATAATGTCGGCTTTCCCACCCTTAACTTCTAATAACCTAAAATGGCATCCCACTCTATTTTAGGCTCCCACTTTCATCATTTGCAAAAAAAAAAAAAAAAAAAAAAAAAGAATAACAAAAATATTTTGAAAATTATTTTATGGAATAGTGCTACTCACTTATCTATGTTAATTCTCTCAGGATTGACTTAAAAAATATTATTTTTTGTTGGATGTCCTGCTCCCAAATTGCGGTCTTTTATATGAAGCTAAAAATATTCAAGACAAGCTCATTCTTTCTACTAACTCTGAAGCAAATGACTTATTTAGAGGGCAAAAGCTAATTGGTTCTACAAAGATGAAGATGATGTGAAAGTTTATATTATAAGATTAAAGGTAGAAGAAATAAATATTTTATTAGTGAGCTGTCCACTCTCTGAACACATTACACTTTAAGCTATCAATTTTTTTCTCTGGTATTTGAAATCAGCAACAGATGTCATCTTATCTTGCCGCCCTCTTGGTTTGAATTTAACTTTGGGCATGCAAGTTGCTTTAATTTGGCGTTTCTTTGATTAGGATATACTTGTTACTCTTTAAAGTCTTGACAAGAAAAATGTTTCCCTTGGCCGTGATGTTTTCACATTGAGATTTTTATTAACTTTGATGATCTTATTTGTACTCAAGTCATTATGCCTATTAAGGATTTATTTCAAACTAGTAAGCTACATAATGAGGATAAATATTTGTTAATTGCTCCAATAGAAAACAACTTGCATGCCTTTAAGTAATTGAAACATCAGACATATCTCTATGAATTACTTATTATAAACTGATTGCTATGCTCTTGATTAATCACTTAAAATCTATACTTCATCTTATCATCCATCTAACCAAAGCCATCTTTTCTAAATGAATTGTGATCTCTAACGATAACGCTCTTGCTAGTAAAATTCATAAGGGAAAGATATCGTGAAGGGAATAGCATTAATAGATCCTTCTTGTTGCAAAGCAAGACTTCATAACAAAGGTCTTCTAAGGCAATTTGTGTAATGGATTAGTGGTTGTATATATGATATGCACTATTCTGATATTATCAGTGAAAGTTTGAATGGTTATTTTAAATCTTTTATAGAGTTGAGACAAACTTGTCCTCTCTTACCTTACCTTTTAACATTTATATTATGAATTGCTCCTCTTTGATCAAGAATGATCTTCGTTAGAAGAGTTTTTTCCATCAAATTAAAAATAAAGCTTTTTTGGTTAGCTCAATTCACAAGTTTTTACTGCCTATCTTGGCTTAAGGTGAACTATGAAAAGAGTGAGAACAGTTTTGCTAATTCTGTCTCTAATGTTGCATCCCTTTTCCCTCATTCTTAACTTCAAGATATCCATCATCCTCTAAGATTTTGACAAAAAAATTACCATCCTTTTAGATAATCTTTTTCCTAACAAACTTTAACTTTTGAGATCTACTATTTTAAATTATATAGATTTTAACAATAGATTGTCACATATGTTTAAAAAATCAACATATCTTCTTGCTAGCAAACTTCAACTTTGAAAACTACTATTTATAATAATATAACATACTGAGTTCAATCTCTTCACATGTCAAAAAACATTATTAAAAATTACTAACTGATGCTCTCACTTCTTTTTTCATGGTGGCCTTCCAGAAAAAATTATTACATTGCTTAGCATCATATTGCTTTACCCCAAAAGAATGGGGACCTTGATTTACTTTGTCCGCACTGAACACTAGCTGTAAGATGACTTATTTCTTCAAACTTTTAGCCCATAACTCTTATAAAAAATGGTCTTGAGCTTCTACCTGGGAATCACACCTTAACATCACTTTTTTTTTATAAAAAATTATTCATGTTGCTAACTTTATGAGAAAGCGTTTCAAAAATGGTCTTGAGCTTCTATTTTGAATTATATAGATTTTGACAATTGAATATCATCTCTTTTTAACAAAATTTCAACAGATCTTGTTTAGAACTATAAAACATATTGATTCCAATCACTTCACATGTCGAAAAGCATTATTAAAATTTACCAACTAGTGCTCTCAGTTTTTAATGTTGGCCATTCCAGAAAAATTAATTGCATTGCTTAGTATCATGTTGCTTTGCCCAAGAAGAATGGAGACCTTGGCTAATATACCTTGTCCGCACTGAACACTAGCTCTAAGATGACTTGTTTCTTCAAAATTTAAGCCTATGACTCCAGTTAGAAAGGGTCTTATGATTCTATTTGGGAATCACCTTCTACTAGCCATCACTCTTTTGTAGAAATTTATTCTTTTTGCTAACTTTACGAAAAAGTGTATCAATTTTAATGTGAGAAATGGTTCCAATCACAAGCTCCTTAGTGCTAAATGACAACATTTTATTGGAATATTATGGTCCAATGTGTAGGAATTCAACTCTGTTTACTATATTACTAGATCATTGATGGCTAATCCCTCGAGTTTCCCTCTCTCTCTCTCTCTCGCAACTCACATATACCAAACTATTTTGATTGTGCCTAATTAAGGGGACGGACAAAATCCTATGACATCGTAGGCAAAATGCTTTGCATTCCCACCTCCCTTGTGTGGATTAGGAAAATATACATTTGGTTCAAATGACACCCTCTTAAATTTTCCCTATACACATAGATGGCTCCCTACATGACCATAAAACAATTAACAATCTAATAGCCAAAGGCCTTAACGGAAACTCCAACTTTGTACTCTAATTGTGCCTCTTAATTTTTATTTATGGGTAGTATCGTTGTCTTTTAGAGTTGACTATTTAGTTTCAATTTGGTTGTATATTTATATACTCTTTTGATTCATTTTCATTTAAATGAGTCTCTATTATATTTTTGTCACACATTTTGCTCTAGAGTTTTTTATATTGTCATTGTCTTCATATTAAGATAGCTAAATATTTTTTGGTTGATGATATCTCCTATACTATCACAACTTCCAATAGATATATTTTCTTGATCTGTAGTCATTTGTTATTCTTTCTAGTATGTAGATATTGGTTCTCTCTATTAGCACTTGAAGACATCATTGGGCTTTGGATTGACTTTGTTGTGGACTTCCTTGTGGTTCCATGAAACATAGTCTGAGCTCGATTTTCCACTTCTATATCATCATTCTCTCTTAGTTTTTGAGAAAATGACCATGAGTCCTCATTGTTTTTTTTTTTTCTTTACTAATGATTTTGCTTCTTAATCTTTATCTTTAAGGCAGTATGTTTGTCTTTTAAAGTGAATCTTTAGTTTCAATTTGGTGTATATTGATTAATTTTCAAATAATGGAGCTTGATTTATGGTCATGTTCTTTTAGTTTCTAAGATAATGACTATGAGGTCCTTGTTATTTTTTTTCATTTACTACTATGATGATTCCGCTTCTTGATTTTTATTTTTAAGGTAATAAGATGTCTTTTAGAGTGACTCTTTAATTTTAATTTCGGTGTATATTCAAGTACTCATTTGATTCATTTTCAATTAATTGAGACTTAGCTCTAAGAAATATATTTTCTAGCTCTACAATCACTTGTGATTCTTTCTAGTATGACGATATTGATTCTCTATCACCACTTGAAGACATCATTGGGCTGCAGATTGATTTTTGTTTTGGACTTTCTTGTGTTCCCATGGGACTTAGTCCCACTTCTATATGATCATTATCTTAGTTTTAAAGACAATGAACATGAGTCATTAATATATTTTTTCTTTACTACCATGATTTTACTTCTTGATTTTTATTTTTAGGGCAATATGCTTGTCTTTTAGAGTGACTCCTTAGTTTTAATTTTAGTATATATTCACGTACTCATTGATTAATTTTTAATTAATTAAGCTAAATTTTATGTTTACCACATTTATATGGCCATTCTCTCTTAGTTTCTGAGATAATGACCATAAGTCTTTACTAATTTTTCTCATTTACTACTATGATTTGACATCTTAATTTTCATTTAGGTGTATAACTGTATATTCATGTACTTGTTTGATTCATTTTCCATTAATTGAGGCTCAGTTCATTTTCACTAAATTGAGTTTTATTTCTCATATTTTAACTCTTTTGATTAATTTATTTTTTAGGGCTATATGTTTTTCTTTTACACTAACTCCTTGGTTTCAATTTTTGGATATATCCACATACTCATCGATTAATTTTCAATTAATTCAGATAGATTTTATGTTTGCCACATTTATATGGTCGTTCTCTTTTAGTTTCTGAGATAATGACCATGATTACTTGCTAATCTTTTTTCATTTTCTACTTTAATTCTACTTCTTGATTTTTATTTTGTGTAGCAAGGTTCTCTTTTAAAGTGATTGTCATAGCTTCTAACATATATATTTCTAGGTCTGCAGTCACTTGTGATTCTTTCTAGTATGAAGATATTGGTTCTCTCTATTACCACATAAAAAGATCATTTGGTTTTGGATTGATTTTGATATGGACTTCCTTGTGGTGCCATGGAACAAAGTCTGAGCTTGTTTTAATTTTTTCTCTTAGTTTTTTAGACAATGACCGTGAGTTCTTGCTATTTTTTTCTTTATTATTATGAATTTGCTTCTTCTTCTTTTTTTAGGCTGTATGTTTGTCTTTCAACGTGACTCCTTAGTTTCAATTTTGGTGTATAAGCTATATTCACATATGCATTGATTAATTTTCAAGTAATGGAGCTCGATTTTATTTTTGCCACATCTAAATGGCCAATTTCTTTTAGTTTCTAAGATAATGACCATGAGTCCTTATTAATTTTTATTATTTACTCTATGATTTTGCTTCTTGATTTTTATTTTTTAAGATAAAAAAGATTGTCTTTCAGAGTTATTCTTTAGTTTCAATTTCAAAGTACTCATATGATTCATTTTCAATTAATGGAGACTTGGCCCTAATAGATATATTTTCTAGGCCCACAATCACTTGTGATTCATTCTAGTATGATGATATTAGTTCTCTCTATCACCACTTGAAGACGTCATTGGGCTTTAGATTGATTTTGTTGTAGATTTCCTTGTGATCCCATGGGACATAGCCTGAGCTTCATTTCATTTCTGCCACATCTATATGGTCCTTGTCTCTTAGTTTTTGAGACAATGACAATAAGTCCTTACTATTTTTTTCTTTACTACTATGATTATGTTTCTTGATTTTTATTTTTAGGGCATTATGTTGTGTCTTTTAGAGTGACTACTTAGTTTAGATTTTAGTTTATATTTACATACTAATTGGTTAATTTTCAATTAATTGAGCTAGATTTTATGTTTTCCACATTTATATGACCATTCTCTCTTTAGTTTCTAAAATAATGACCATGAGTCCTTGCTAATATTTTTCATTTACTACTATAATTCTACTTATTGATTTTTCTTTTTAGAATAGTAAGGTACTCTTTTAGAGTGATTTTTTAGTTTCAATTTAGATATGTATTCATGTACACATTTGATTCATTTTCAATTAATTGAGACTTAGCCCTAACAGATATATTTTCTAGGTCCACAATCACTTACGATTCATTATAGTAGGACGATATTGATTCTCTCTATCACCACTTGAAACATCATTGGGCTTCATATTGATTTTGTTTTGAACCCCCTTATGGTCCCATGGGATATAGCCTGAGCTCGATTTTATTTTTCCTACTTCTATATTCACATACTAATTGATTAATTTTCAATTAATAGATCTAAATTTTATGTTTTCCACATTTATATGTCCATTCTCTCTTAATTTTGAGATAGCAACGACAAGTCCTTGCTATTTTCTTTTTCATGCTATGATTCTACTTCTTGATTTTTCTTTTTAGGATAGTAAGGTACTCTTTTAGAAAGACTCTTTATTTTCAATTTCGGTATGTATTCATGTATATGTTTGATTCATTTTCAATCTCTTCATCACCACTTGAGGACACCATTGGGCTTCAGACTAATTTTCTTATGGAATTCCTTGTAATCCCATGGGATATGATCTAAGCTCGATTTCATTTTTGTCACTTCTATATGGTCATTCTGTCTTAGTTTTTGAGACAATGGCCATAAGTCCTTGCTATTCTTTTCTTTACTATTATGGTTCAGTTTCTTGAATTTTTATTTTTATGGCAATATGTTTGTCTTTTAGAGTGACTTCTTAGTTTTAATTTTATTCTATATTCACTTACTCATTGATTAATTGAGCTAGATTTTATGTTTGTCACATTTATAGGGTCATTCTCTCTTAGTTTCTAAGATAATGACCATGAGTCCTTGTAAATTTTTTGCATTTACTACTACGATTCTACTTCTTGATTTTTATTGTTAGGGTGGTAAGGTTCTCTTTTAGAGTTACTCGCTGAATAAAGATAAGTTAATATAGCAGAGAAATGTTATCAAATACAAAATTTTCATCAATTACTAAAATAAAACAAATCAATGCTCATTGAAACGATGTTAGAATATTTCCATTTTTAAAAGAAAATGAAAAAAAATTTTCCTTGCCATCGAATAATAAAGGCATTGTCATAGAGACGGCTAGAAAGGCACTTACTCTGTCTTTACCTAGGTTGAGCTCCTGCAACCAAAAGATGAGTGGTTAAGTAGAAAAATCATACAGAACTGACACTAGAAAGCAATTAAGAGAAAAGCCAACCAACCGCTAGCATTTGAGAGTGAGCCTGAGCAAGCTGCCAGTTCTGCTGATTTAGTTTTGCCACCATCAATCGGAGATTCTGCACCTCCGTACTGCTCATTTCAATTACTTAAGTTTGTCATTAATAGGAAAAAAAGTAGATTATGGCAAAAGACAAGGAAGCAGTCAAGTAAATAATTATGGAAAAAGATTCACCCACTTTCTTTCTGCAAGAGCCCTCATCAGAACATTGTTTTCCTGAAACCGACATTCCAATGCAAAAGTAAGAAAGTCGACTAATCAGATTGTTTCTGCCTCCAATTTGAGAGAGTGATGAAAGTAGATTGAAAGAGGAATGGACCTTGAGAAGCTTGGCGATGTATTCGTTGACCATCATGGGAGATCCGGCCTTCCCATATTCATGATCTTCAGTGACGAGTACATCGCCAAGGTCGCTGATCGACAAGTTGGTTATGTCAGAAAGCCTCTTCCTTGGTAAAAGTATCGTCTTATGCCTCCACTCTCCGGCTGAAATACATTAATCAATGCAACTAAGGCTCCCGGGTGAGCAATAGAAAAAGTAAAAACCCTGAATCCGATTCTCTTCCGGCAGAAACCCTAACCCTTGTCTTGATTTCCAAATACTCATTCATTTTGGCGGAATGAAAGGGCTTTCCTAATTACACTATCAGACGAAATAGGTATCGTACCTTTAACTCCATGGGAAGTGTTGTTCTCCATCATCAGGAAGCGGGCTTAATCTATTGTTGTATCGGGAGAAAGGAGAGCGCAACAAACCTAATTCTTCCCAAGCGTCAGAGAAGCGCAGGTCTACTGGGGGCTTCTGTCGCAGCAGAGAGTAGTAATCATTCATTCAAATTCTTGACGTTGTGAGATTGGAAGCAGAACTTAACCAAGAGAGCGGAAGAGATCAAAGACGGAGAAGTGAAAGAGAGAGAAAGAGGTCAGAGACCAAGAGAGCCGCAATATGAGAGAGAGAGAGAGCGACCGAGCGAGAGGGAGGCTTGGGAGAATAACGGATATCCGAGCCTAGAATTTAAATAGATCTGGAAGGGAGGGCTTTAATGCTTTAGTTGAAGCAATTCATCTTTTAGTGTGGCCACTCCTGTAGCCACCCCCCATTCATTGAGCAATTATTACGTCCTCTAACAGGACGTAGAGCTACATTCGGCCGCCAATAACATATCGCCACGTGCTCTTACTCTAAACCGCGCGGCCCGACGACTTGACCCGGAGCGGAACCCGGGAATGCTATGTTCGTGATTTTCTCGGTATTGCTCGGTATTTGCTCGGTATTTGCTAGGTATTGCTTTGCAAAAATGAGAAATACCGCCCTGTGAAGACCAATACCATGCAAATACCGAGTTGTATCGAGTTTTTTACAACTCGGTACAACTCAGTATTTGCTCAGGATTTGCTCGGTATTGCTAGAAAAAACTCGGTACAACTCGGTACAAACTCGGTACAACTCAGTATTTGCTCGGTATTGCTAGGGATTTGCTCGGTATTGCTAGAAAAAATTAGGTACAACTTGATATTTGCTCGGTATTAGTAGGTATTTGAAATATATCCAAAAGGTGATGAGATGTTGTTCGGCTCGTCAAGGATTTAAAAAAAATGCACGTGCGAGAACCCAAAAAATAACGGGTCGGGTCGACGACTTTTCTTCATGCTACGTGACGCTAAAACATTGGTGGCCGAACGTAGAGGAGCGTACGTTCACCGGACAGAATAAAAGTTTCCATTCATTTGCTTTGTTTCACTTCTAACTGGCTACAGAATTGGCTATCAAGTAGACAAAAGGGGTGGACTTGACCGTTGCAGAAAGTTTTCAAGCAAACCCTTTACAAAAAAAAATTTTTTGGGAAGGCCAAAAACAATATATTGCCGAGATATGCCAAGACCCATTTATTTTAGGAAATTTTGTATAAAAGTCCTTGTAGTTTGGAAATATTTTATTTTTATTTTAGTGAATAAACTGTTTTAATTATTGTAAAATGTTAACCAGCAGGATTTGAAATACTAAATAATTTTTTAATATGATTTATCAATTAGCTCTTTTTTGGTGGCCCGATCTCGTTAAGCGGGCGGCTAAAGTCGTGTTGGCCCGCTAAATATAACATATGCATATTTATTTTTTCTTCAGTGATGAAGATGTAAAATTCTGAAGAAAATAATTTACTATTTACATGATTTTGGCTTCATTCAGGATGGTTTTTTTACTGCTTCTTAAATTAATTTTTTTAGTACAAAAATTAAGACTTTGTACTAAAAATCTGTTTTAAAATGTAATAAGAAAGTTTCCTCAAACAAAGTCTTAGAAATTTCAAAGAAGAAGCTAATTTTTAATTTTATAATATACCATCTATAAAAGGAACTGATCGGGTCCGGCAATTCAGATATTAAATATATATAAGCATCAAAAGAAATTAATGAATTTGTGAATGGATGTTAAAGGATGGACTTAGAGTGGGGAAAAAAAATCTAGAAAGTGCTAAGAGGATTAGAGCTTCAAAATTGGCCGAGTTTTTACTATCAAAAGAAGGAAAAAAGTTCTAAATTTTCCTCATAACATCTTATTTATAAGGTCATGTGGGTTATAAGAATTATAAGTAATAGGCAAAGGTCACATGGGTGCAGTCCAACAAATTACAAAGTTTATGCTATTTATGATTTTCAAAAATAATAATAAACACTCTCACTATTAATCAATCATTAAAAAAAATCCTTAAAAAGTGTTTAAATTATCCGATGTAAAATCAAAAATAAATGAAGCTATTTGACAAACAATTAGTTTATACATTAAGTCACTATTTCAATTCAATAATATGGAAATAAAGCCATTATTAGTGATACATCATCACAAAATTAGCTTGATCAGGCACGAATCTCGAGGCAAAAACTAGTTGGAGACTTCAAAAATTAAATCCGGGAGCATCCGAACTCCGATTTCAACGATCTTACAGTCACAGGACGCAACAATTAGGAACTTTTATTTCACATAAAGTCTTGCTAAGACTTCGGTTGTGACAACTTTTTTATTGCTTCTTAAAGCAACTTTCTAACATAAAATTTTTAATTTATTAAAAAATTGTTTTAAGAAGCGGTAAGAAACTCATATCAAATGAAGCCTAATTTTATTGAATTATCTTAATGCAAGGAAGAATAAGCTAGATTTCGTTTGTGACAACTTTCTTACTAGCTACTTTCTAAAACAGCTTTTTAGTACATAATTTTTTTGAACTAAAATTTTTTGTACTAAAAAATTGCTTTATAAAGCAACAAATAAGTTGTCCCAAACTCAGGAGCAAATCTTGCAGCTTTTTTTTTTCAGGGTGGACAATTTTTTATTTTATTTTTTGTAAGAGGATGGACAAATATGCTTATGAGTGATAAAATTAGAGCAAAAAAGATTTTTGAGGGGGGGGGTTCAAAATACCCAAAATAAACTTCAAGATATTTTGATATAATTTACATTAAGATATACTTGATTATCTTTGAATTTGTGCTACAAATAATATTAGAATAAGATCAAGAATATTTGAGTCAACCTTAAAATAAATTATATGAGGATAAACATTCAAATTCTTCCATGGATTCAATGATTCATGATTGAAATATCCTTTTCCTTTAGTGGTGTAGGCAAGTCAAACTGATTTTATAAGCCGGCAAAAGCTCGACTTAATAAATGACTATTGAGCTAAATTTGCTAAGCTAAGGAGACAATATTGAGCCAACATTGACCAGCTAGACTCCTTAGCACATGAGCTGGTTCATTTAAAAAATATTAGTTAAAATATACTTAAATTATATTAGAATGCAGGAGTTTAAGCATAAACCTTTAAAAAATATTTAAATTTATATGCCATTTTATTATATCAAGTCATTCTTTATTACTTCTCTTTAATTTTTTTTTAATTTTAATATAATAATTATTTGAATCATAATCATTTTCTATTTTTAATAACAAACGAGGCATCTCGAATTAGCGGAATTAAGCTCAAACTCTATTCAATTTAGGCTTCATTTGGGACAGCTTTCTTAATGCTTTGATTTTCAAAATACAGTCACAATTTTTATTTAACCGCTGCTTTTTCATTGTTTTCAATAATTTTTTATACATAGAAAGCTGCTTTCTACATCTAACTTTAAAAAAAAAAAAACTTTCTTCATTACTATTTTCCAATATACTTTACAAAAAATTGCACCCATTTCAAACTAATCTTTAATTAATATTTTATTTGAGGCAACTTTTTTAATATTTTTTGAAGCAACAAAAATTTTTATACTAAAAAATTATTTTAAATAACAGTAAAGAATGATCTCTCAAACGAATCCTAAGTTCAAATTTAAATTAAAAGGTTAGTCGAATTCGAGTCGTTTACACCTTTTTCCTCCATTATCAACCCATCTGGCTCAGCTTCATCGTCGTTATTTCTTGACGCGGCACCACGCCCCTTATAAAACCTAGTCACCACCACGTAAAAAATACAAAAGTTCACAGCGTTAATGGCACAAACAATCCAATACAAGTAATCCAGCTTACTCCGGTTAAGATCTCTCCTGAGCCAGCCTCTCGCCACCCCTCCCGTCTTCCTCTCCACAACCTTAACAAGTATTGTATTCAGCCAGCTCCCCACGCCAGCTGCACTCAAAAAGACAGCGCTGCTTAGACTCCTTGTCCCATCCGTCGCTTCGTAGTAGAAGAACTCCAATTGCCCAACGTAGGTGAGCACCTCCGCGATTCCCAGAAGAAAGTACTGCGGAAACAGCCACCAAAAGCTCAGCTTGCTCCCCGTGTGGGCCGAGCTTCTACGGTGGTGTTCCACCTGCGCGGCGACGGCGAAGGTTGGGATGCTGACGAACAGGCCAATCCCCACCCGTTGAAGCGAGGAGAGCCCACGCGGGTGGCTCGTGAGCCGCCGGAACAACGGGACTATAAATCTCTCGTACATGAGAATGAAAATCAGAGAACTCGCCGCAGCGAAGATAGGCACAGAGCCAGGCGGGACGACGAAGTCGCCGGAGAGCCGGCGGTTCATTACTAACCCCTGGGCTATGAAGAAATTCATCTGCGAGAAAGCAAGTTGAAAGGCGATGGTGGTGACCCATATTGGGAGGATTCGCATAAAGGCCTTCAATTCCTCCACCTGCGTCACCGTGCAAAGCCTCCACCGGCTTTGATCACCGTCGTTCACATTAGACGCCCCAACCGCTGCCATGTCAAGGAAGCTTAACTCCCTCGTGTGAGGGAGCTTCCTCGCCCCGTAGATGGCGGACTCCTTGGTCTTCACCTCGAAGAGCTCTTCCGCGTTCTTCGCTTGTACCCCCTTCGCGTAATTACGGGAGGCGGCGACAAACACCTGGAGAAAGCGGGTGAAGGGGCTTCCCCTTGGCTTCTGGTAGCGATACCTGCGTTTCCCGGCGACCAGGATTAAAACAGAGGAAACGTTGATGACGGCGGACAAACCGAAGCCCCAAGCCCAACCCATCTGGTCTTCTATGTAAGCGATGAGGGTTATGCTAATGCAGATGCCTGAGGTCAAGGCGAAGAAGAACCAGTTAAAGAAGGAGGATTTCTTGCGGGCTTCAATGGGGTCGGCCTCGTCGAACTGGTCGGCGCCGAAGGTTGAGATGCAGGGTTTGATGCCGCCGGTGCCGAGCGCGATAAGCGCCATAGCGACTAACAAAACACCGTTTTGCGGGCCCGTGGCGGATTCGCAACTTTCGCTGCCCAAAGCGCATGGCGGCGGCCGCAAGCTGTCGATGCTCGCTGCCAGCGTCAATAACACAGTGCCCTGCAACAAAAAGGTTCATTTCACATTAACAAATAAAGGTTCAAACGTGGTGCATGTTTCTAAAAAAAAAAAAAATTAAAATTTTACCGCAGCGTAGATGGGGGAGAAGATGACAACAATGAGAAAACGACCGAGATACGAGTCGGCAAGAAAAGCCCCGAGAAGAGAAAGCATGAAAGCAGAACCAATCCAATTAGTTATACGGGTGCTTGCATCCGGCAAAGCTTCATGCATCTCCTTCGTCAAGTATATCATCATATTGATCAATATTGCAAAGAAGGCAATTCTCTCTGCAACCTCATTCACTATATTTTACCCATAATCGCTTAATCACTTCGCATAATTAAACGCTTAAAATAAATTAAATTTTAAGTCCAAGATACAAACCGATGATAAAAGGCGCGGCTTTCCATCCGCCGGTGGTGACCTTATCGGCGATCTTGCCCTGGTAGTCGACGGCGCCGTTGCTTACTAGCGTTGATGGGGACCTGTTAGCAGAAGCGTCGACGGCGTGATCGCCGGAGATGGAAGCTTCAACTTTCATATTTTGTTTTGTTTTTTTATTCTTTTCTTTTAGTTGATTACATGAAAGGATTAGTTATGAGAGCTATTTAATGACTGATTTCCACTACAAAATTATGTTTGAGCAGCTAATGTTTTGACAGATGCACAAAGTATATTAAATTATGCGATTAATTAAACTTTAATTTTCTTAAGAAAATTTTATTATTTTTAGGAGGATTTACATCAAAATCACAAAATTTTTATGCCTTTACATGTTTAATGTTTAATTTTATATTTTTATATAACGGTTTAATCTCCCAACATAATATATATATATAATCATGCATGTAATTTGGTATTAATAATATAATTTATTTATAGAAAATTTTTTGTATTGAAAAATATGATAAATTAAAAGTTTAATATAAAAAAATTTTCCCAAAAAAAAGTCGAGGCCAAAGCTAGCGACTTTACTCAATTAAAATTTTTTTTTTCATCTTTATTCGAATGGTCAAAAAATGTAAAGATTCTATATTCTTAAATTTGTCCTTAATGTAGGAAGCCATTGCCGGCATTTACATCGTCTACATAGGGCGTTTACGTGTTACCAAAGCAACAGCTTTCTTTAACATTGACTAGTAAAAAGAGTTGAAGAAGAAATGAGTGAGGACTCTTTAACGGCTAGCCAACATTGTTATTGACGAGATTGCCAAATTTCGATTATCCGGGACCGCGAGGTTGCAAGGAAAAGACAAAAGGACTTTTTCCGGTCTGGTTGTAGTTTTGATTTGCCTGAGGGCTGACCGGGTTTTTTTTTTCTTTTAGAGTTTGCAAAATAAGAAAATGAATAATTTTATATATGAAATAGAAAAATGAACTTGAACTCGAGCTTGGCTCATATCAATAATGATGGGACTTGCAAGTTGCAAGCCATCTTCGGACATCGAGATAAAACGTGGTGGCTATGTGAAGAAAGCGTCGACATGATCCTCTACTGAAGAAGAAAAAGAGGCATTGACATGACCTTCTACTAGAAAAGAAGAAGAAGAAGCCGTCGACGTGAACCTCAGCCGAAGAAGAAGAAGAAGTCGTCAACGTGGATCTTCATCTTAAAAGAAGAAGCCATTAACGTTGCCCTCCATAGGCGTCGACCTCATGGTCCTCCTTAAGCTTTAATTATTTTCTTTGAAAATCTGAATCCTAAATTCCTAATTAATTTAATATTTTAAAAGATTTTTATCTATAGGTGCCTGCAATCCTATTAAAAAAATAAGGCAGGTGCCAACAACCCTTTAATGACTCCCATAAAAAGAAAACCTACTTTCATAATAATGAAGAGAACATATAACAACCACCTCATAATTAGCGGTCAAGCACATCTAAAAAATCATTTGACATGTGAGCTAACTCACAAGCTTGTTGAGCCCTATCAAGATTGAACTCAATGTCATTTAATATGTGAGCTCGAGTTTAAGCTTAGCTCATGCAAGCTCATTAAAGAGTCAATCTCAAGTCAAAGTGGGTTACTTACACCCCTACTTTGCCTAAGTCTCACCCATATAGTTGTTACATAGTTACTTGGTACTTTTTAATTATATTATATTTAGAACAACATTTGTTTATGCTGACAACAGTGCCAATAAAAAGAAATATATGAAATTTATAGTTTACATCTCTAAAACCATTATAGATCTCTAGCTCATTCTTGGGGATTTCTATTGTATTAGATCCATTGATGATAAAGTTAGTGAAAATGCTCCTCACTCATGTAAAATGATTGATTTTAATAATTGTATTTTCAATGCTTATCTGCTTGAACCTTCCCTATTCCACTCTACTTATAGCTGGGTCAATCAGCATCTTCAAAGCCTTATAAGAAATCTTCTAAATATGGCATTCTATAATGACCTACATTTGAATAATTTCCCTCACTCCTTACAAAACTCTAACCATTTCTTAGTCTCATTCATATGGAGCACCAAATCAATATCAAAATTCTAACCCCCAAACGTTTATAGCGATCACTTTCTAAGAATTTGGTCTCATTACTTCGAATTTATGGATGTTATTCCTTCACTCTTTATAGTCCATTTATGTTTGAGGGCATCCTCTATTTACTCTTATCAACAAACTCTACAATGTTAAAATTGCTTTAAAAGCTATCAAAATTCAATCTTTGTGTGTTTAGAAGGTAATCCTCTCAATAATGATCTTCATCGCCAAGCCTACTAAGTGTGGGAATGATTAGATTAATCAAAGAGCTAAATGTTCATAATTAACTAAAGAAGAAGATCTCAAATTTCTTTACCAGAAGATCATAAGTAGAAGAAGCCACAACTTCTTCAGAGAAATAAACACTAATCATGGTACCCTTCAATTTATTGAGAATATCTATGGTGAAGCTATGTATCATTTCTTCAAACTCTTTATTAAGGATGACCTCTCATCAAATCATTGTTTGGATGACTCCCTATCTGACCTTGTGGTTGATCAACTCAGTCTTATCATTGGCTTCACAAAAGATGAAATAAAACTTGTTTTGTTTGAGAATAAAAATAACAAACTCTTGTTCCTAACATCTTCACCTCTAATTCTTCAAAGATACTTGGCATATCACAAGTAACACCTTTATTGATGTTGTTAAACACTTCGTCCACTCCTTCAATCCCTTTAACATAACTAAGCATTCAATTATTATCGTCATACCTAAATCTCTACACTATAAAGATTTAAATGATTATAGATTTATATCCCAATGCCATATTTTATATAAAATCATTACCAAATTACTTCTAAACGAACTTAATCATCTCCTCTCTTGACTTATTCATCAAACTCAATTAGCTTTCATTTGTGGAAGAGACATTTCTAACAATATAGTTTTGACAAATCAAATACCGAGAGGATTCAACACTACTATTTTTTTCAAACTCTTTTGTGTCAAAATTGATTTGCATCAAGCCTTTAATAATGAAATAATTTTTTTTTTCTTTATAGCCAGGATATGTAATTTCATGAGTTTGAGGTAAGAAATTGGTAATTTTATTGCTACGACAGTTCTATGTTGCAATTAATTCACACATTTTATATCATACAAAAAGATTTTAGGTGGTTACCCCATCATAGTGATAGGATCATAAAGAATTTTGAGATTCGATGGTCGACTTGCGTATGTGTTTGGGATGACCTAAAAAAAGCTTGGGACAACCCATACTTTGCCATAATAAGAAGAAGGGTGGTTGGTCTAACAAAAGAATTACAAGCATATATGCAATCGCGACAAGCTTAAATGCAAGCTAAGTTGCCGGCATTGAAGGAGTAGCATTGGTAGCATAAGGCTTAGGAGGTTGAGGAGAGTAAGGAGATAGATGGTGAGTAGATAGTTTTTTTTATATGTATTTTTATTGATCAATATGTCCTAACTCAACCTGATAAGACCCACAGACTGGCAAGTCCTATCATGTTGTTAGAAATATTTTTTTTTTTTTAATTCAACTTAAAAATAACAATAAACACAGAGTTGCTAATAACATCTAGTACTAAAAATAAACTCATCTAAAAGATTTATTTTCCATTTATTATAAAAAATACATATACAATCACAATGCTTAACTATAACTAAAAGTTGCAAATCACAGTAATGAAAACTAGTCATGACTATATAAAAATAAAAAGAAAAAAAAAACCTATATATTTTGATCAAATTCATGAAACCACTATTCAACATGCCATTTCCCTTTTTTAGACCCTAAAAAATAGAATGCAAAATAATGGTGAGCTAAAATAGCTCAGCAAATCATAAATACAGATATAAATTTCTAAATATTTTCTCAGAATTATCAAAAATATAATAGTTCATTATGCTAAACAATGTAATATAACATTATAGTTATCCAAAGATTCAAATAATAATACTGAATAGTTAAATAAACTAAAATTTTATGTGAACTTTATTTCATAGAACATAATGTAATAGATTTTCGGTCCAAGACAGAATCTAAAGATTCTAGCACATTATACTCCCATCTGTTGCAAATCTATTTTTCATGACTTATGTTTTGATGATTGACAAACACTTTTAACTCTCTTGGACTGCCTGTTACTTCTAACTTTTCAGGAATAAAAAATCGGACGAACAATAGAAGCCAGTTCAAGATTACGTAGGTTTAGGGTTGAGTCAGTCTGTACTTTGTGTTTTCTCTTCTTGAGTCTATTTGTAATGTTCAAAGAGACTGATGCTAAGTAACCATACACACACACTTGAGAGACTTAGAATTTTTGTTTTTACTCATATCGGCCAGGACGATATTTACATTATCCTGGATGATCGGGCTTAAAGCAGAAAATCTAAACAAGGATTCTTAATTAAGGAAGCCGTCATTAACAGATCGTCCTGGACGATACGTGTATCGGCCAGGACGATAAGCTCAAAACAGAAAGAAGTTTCCACCATAGACAATTAAGGTATTCTGTATTTTTTAATAATCGGCCAGGACGATCATTGATCGGCCTGAACGATATTCATAAATTATGGCTTAATTGATCAGGAAATCAAGGGAGTAATTAAGGATGATTGATACGATCATATCATCTTGAATGATCGCAGGATCGGCCAGGAAGATCTATTCAAAAACCTTAGTTACTTCTGGACGATAAATATCGGCCAGCTCAAATTCAAGGCGATGCTCTGGACGATTTTCCTCTGATTTGAACTGATCAAAATTCCGGGACGATAGAGAGATCAGCCTGGACGATCAAACCAATTTTAAATCGTCCAGTTTGCATTCAGGGCGATGCTCTGGCCGATCTTATGAGATTTATACTGATCGGCCAGGACGATGTCCATATCGACCTGGACGATATTGTCGGCAACTTGCAATTAATGAGCTCCTTTGAAGCTCTTCTATTTAAGAGCTCTTGGTCAACGTTTTGAACAATCTTTTGCTACTGCCTTGACCTGAGAAGACCTTGAGGAGAGAAAGAGAGAGAGGATCTTG
>NW_021319120.1:793417-793836 GCF_001605985.2 Dendrobium catenatum | reverse complement strand
TTCGATTAAAATCGCGTAGAATCAATTCCGACCGATAAAATCATTGTAGAAAATAGTCAAATCGTATACAATATTCATATCTATAACATACTAAAAGTTGTGCGGTGAAAGTCGTGTCAATACAAAATCAGGTCAAAAGTTCGACTACAAAAACACAAAACAGTGCACAACTCGATCAAAATACAAAATCTTCGAAAACAGAATAGGGTTCGGAGTCCTTACAGCGGGACAAACAAATCTTCTAACAGCGTCGTCGGATGAAAAGCGCTCCGTGGCCTCCAAAACCAAGCTTCCTTCTTCTCTTCCTTCTCTTTCTCTCTCTTGCCTTTTCTCTCTCTCCAAAATGAATCCAAAATATCTAAAATCCGATATTTATTAACATTGATCGCCCAGGACGACCCCCCCCCCCCCCCCCCTCT
>NW_021319120.1:762715-793285 GCF_001605985.2 Dendrobium catenatum | reverse complement strand
GCCAGTTCTATAGGGCCTAACATCCCTAACGAACTTTCACCATCAAAATTTTCTTCACTTTTAAATAAAATTAAATATTTTCATCTAACAGAATGAATTTTAGTGAGTTTCATATTATTGACATTAGACAGAATCTAAAGGATTTAGACCCCTTCATATCTCTCAACAAATATTTTTCATATCAAAACATGTAATTCATTCAATATAACACACAATTTATTGTAGTGTAACAACTAATTAAAGCATAAAAGAACTCAGTGCAAAATTTCCCAATTTGCTATAACAGTATGTGACATAATACACTACTAAGCAAAAATATATTATTTTAGAATTTCACCAAATTATCAGGGATTGTGCAAACCACTGTTTCAAAACTTTAATTGTACTATAGAGTCAATTTTTGGGTTCAAATTATTTTCAATTCAATTTGAAAAGCACACATTTCAAAGCACTAGAAATAAAATTTTGAAAAGATATTCAAAATTTCAGTCTCTATAATATAAAAAAATTTATGCAGAAAAAGTTTTATCAGTGCAGAGTTATTTTCATTTTTTGCAACAAAAATATAAGTTTAATAGAACAATTTGGGAAAACTTCATTTTTTTTAAAATAGAAATATGTATAGTGTGACCTACCTCGATCTAGATAGCTTTTAGAACTTGGCCGACTGCTAAAAATGACTCGAAGTAGTCCAAATATTTTTATTTATCTGTCAAAAACCTTATCTTTCCCTCTCTTGGTCGGCATCCCAAAATTTCCGAATGAATTAATTGTGCTTCCCAAAATGGCCTAGCACTGGGGAGCACGAAAAAATAACACCTAGGTGATGTTTCAATTTTTTTTTCCAATTTTCAGACAGCATAATGCTAGGGTGTCATAAAATATAGCGCCAAGGTGCTCTAAGGGAAAAATTACATATTTCACGCATATTCGAAGAACCTAAAACACATAGGCCTTTTTTATGCACACAAAGATCATTCTCAGACTCATGCAAAATAGTTCAACCATAAAAATTGTTAGAACTAGAATGAGGAAGAAGAACTTGTTCTTCTTGATCTTGAATGAGAGAGAGGGAGAAGAGAGGGAGACATAATTATAGAGGGTATAACACTAAAGCTTTATTAAGATTTTCCCATGGTTATACATCAACATATATACTCTATTTATAGAGTTTTACACTGATAAGATGTCAATGCGGATTAACATAACTAAAAGTGGACCAATACATAACAAATCTCCACCTTGGTCCATTTTTATCATCAAAGAACTCAAGATCTAACCAGATCTTTAAAACAAGAATAAATTGGGTGAACCAGAGGACTCAACCCCCAAAAAAAAAATCAAGAGCACATCAGGTATCAACACACCTGCACTTCCAACGTTCAACTAAGGATCAGGATCTTACGGTATCAACCGGCTACCAACAGACAATCACAACCTATCATCTGTCTCGGAAATGCAGAATAACCAAGAGGGAACAAGAAGGGTTCACCTTCTTCACACATAGAAATCCCAAGATTTCACCTCCTCACATCTTCTCTCTTCCACAAGAAGCTCAAAATAATCATTAAAAAAGACCTAGCCTTTTCTTGCTCTCACACCCGACTCAAACAATTGAACGAAAAAATTTATGGCATAAAATTCGCTTCCAATCGACAATCCCTTTTCGATTGTCTTTCTCGGAGAAGAAGAACAAAATAGAGGAGAACAGGAAAGGTTCACCTTCTTCACACACAAAAATCCCAAGATTTCACCACCTCTCTCTTCCTCCTTCTCACTCAAAAAGCAAAACCAACTCATCCCCTAAACCTTCATTCGGATGGCTCCCGCTCTTACAAGAACCAGAAAACAATAATCCCTTAGATCACAATTTATATTTCTGATTTCCTTTCTTTGATCCACTTGCACAAACATACAAATCCACTTATTGATTTAACCACAATCTAGGCTGGAATGCTCCACCTCAAAGATATAACATGGACTTTGCCAACTTCCAGACCCTTGACTCGTGTTTGTGAGAATCTCGCTGATCTGACACCACCAACATCCTATGCTTCACAAGCTTCTTTGATTCTCCACCTTGATCAAATCAAGATCAAGTGTCTCCCCACATATTTCATCTAGTAGCACCTTAGCAATGGCACGACACCTATTGTAGGAGACCATGCCCAAGGCCCGCCACCTTCTAGTGAGCCATGACAACACCTCTGCTCAGAACCTTCAAGAATCATAAGCCATGCCAAGCCTGAATCTTATGTACCGAGTATGGCTTCTTGCATACGGACTAGCAGCTCGCCTCCGCCTCTGAGCTCGCATGAATCTGGCACTACTTCTTTGTCTCTCATGAAGCTTTCTCTGTCTGAACTTGTCGAGCCGCCGGAACCACACAGATTGTGCATTCCATGCCCAATTACCTTGCAAGCTCTGTCATTCTTCGCTGAAGCTCACTGGCTCGTCCTATGCCTCCAACTTGAGGATAGCCTACGCTAACCCTGCACACTTGACGGCTATGCTCACGCAAGCCGCTTCGACCTCCGTCGATCGTGGTACCTGCTTGAACCACATGACCAAACCTTTGGTTTGTTCCAACTCGTAGAAAACTCCTGCAATCCATCAACAAGAATCATTTCATTGTCCTCCAAGAACTCCAATTTGGACTCTGGATACGGCTCCTGTAATTATCCACCTTGATCGAATCCAAGATCAAGAGTGTCTCTTCCACGGACAACTCCCGAACTCTACAACTATGCCTGCTCGCTCGCCAGAGCTGAACAAAACCTCCATTATGTTTGCATCCGCCAAATGCCTGATCCACCTGCTGCCGTTACATCCGCACTTAGCTACCACGACCATGCCACAGTAGTCACCCGCGTGAACTCCTACGCGCGTATACTTCCATGCAGTCTGACACCCACATCAGCTCACCCTTTCTTGAATCAAGAGGCACATCCAAACCAGCCATGGCCATGTTGGAAATTATACTTAATTTGTCCCGTTATTATTTGGGCTTTTGATTGAAGCACATAATCTAGAGTAATCTATTTTAGAAGTCTCTAGAAATTCTGCTATGTAATAATTATTAGAATACTCTAGAGATCTATTATAAGGTAATTGCTAGAATAGTCTAGAATAGGCATTTAATGTCATTTATGAGTAAAGATTAATGCATTTATAAGTGAAGATATAATAATACTCTGGAGAGTCATTTGTTACCATTAGATTGGAATGTGTTGGCATAATCTTAACGGAGTACTACTAGTATAAATAGTGCTTGTGTCTTTGAGTTGTATCAAGCAAAAAATTTGAGAAATAAAATTTCTACTTTCTTTCTTTTATTCTCTTTAGCCTTCTCTTGTTCCAAAAGTCCTTTTTTCATTCCAACAAAGTGGTATCAGAGCCAAGTTCCTTTCTAGAGATGGCGAATGGAGGTATGGCTTCCTTCCAAGTTCCATTGCTCAAGACGGTAGATTATGATAATTGGAGTATAAAGGTGAAGGCACTTCTCGAGCGCATGATGTTTGGGAGATTGTAGAGAAAGGCTACGATGAGCCAAGCGATGAGTCCGTTCTATCCTTAACACAAAAGGATAGTTTAAGAGATTCAAGAAAGAGAGACAAAAAGGCTCTCTTCCTAATCTATCAAGCATTAGATGATGATGGATTTGAGAAAATCTCAAATGCTACATCAGCCAAACAAGCGTGGGAGAAGCTCCAACTTTTGTACAAGGGAGAAGAGATGGTTAAAAAGGTACGTCTTCAAACCTTAAGAAGACAATTTGACGTCTTACAAATGAAAGAAGGCTAGACGGTCTCTGATTATTTTTCAAGGATTCTTTCCATTTCTAATCAACTAAAAAGAAATGGTGAGAAGCTAGAAGATGTGACTATCATTGAGAAGATTCTTCGATCGTTAGAATCAAGATTTGATAGTATCACAACTATCATCGAGGAGACAAAAGAACTGCAAGAGATGATAATAGAGCAACTCTTAGGTTCATTGCAAGCTTATGAAGAAAGAAAGAAGATGAATGAAGGGATTACCGAGCAACTCCTCAAGCTAGATCTCAAATCAGCCAAGAAAGACGAAAGCTTCAACAACAATAATAAAAACTATCGTGGAAGAGGTCGTGGACAAGGACGAGGTCGTGCAAATGAACAAGAAAGAGATTTCAACAATAATAATCAAGAAAGAGAAGAAAATTCAACAAGAGGGCGTGGAAGAGGACGCTCAAACTCGAGGTATGAGAAATCTCAAGTTAAGTGCTACAATTGTAATAAATTTGGGCACTTTGCTAAAGAATGTAGAGCGCCAAAAAGTAAAGTGAACGAAAAAGTCAACTACGTAGAAGAAGAAAGAAAAGAAGACGACATATTATTGCTAGCCTACAAAAATAATGAAAAATGTGAAGATGGAACGTGGTACCTGGATACTGGAGCAAGTAATCACATGTGCGGAAAAAGGAGCATGTTCGTGGAGCTTGACGAAACGGTCGGCGGCAATGTATCCTTTGGAGATGACTCAAAAATAGAAGTGAAAGGCAAAGGTAACATCCTTATTCGCTTGAAGAACGGGAATCATCAATTTATTTCTAATGTTTATTTTGTACCAAATATGAGGAGTAATATTTTAAGCTTGGGACAACTTCTGGAGAAAGGATATGATATTCATTTAAAAAATAATTATCTTTTCTTAAAAGATAATATTGGTACTTTAATTGCGAAAGTGCCAATGTCAAGAAATAGAATGTTTTTGCTAAACATTCAAAATGATGTTGCCAAGTGCCTCAAAGCTTGTTATAAAGATGTCTCTTGGCTATGGCATCTCCGATTTGGTCATCTCAACTTTGGAGGACTGGAGCTTCTTTCAAAGAAAGAGATGGTGCGAGGTCTCCCTTGCATCAAGCACCCCGATCAAGTGTGTGAAGCATGTCTACTTGGGAAGCATTTCAGGAAAAGTTTTCCAAGAGAATCAAGTTCGAGAGCTCAAAAGCCATTGGAGCTCATACATACAGATGTTTGTGGACCAATAAAGCCATGCTCACTCGGTAAGAGCAACTACTTTCTTCTCTTCATTGATGATTTCTCACGAAAAACATGGGTGTACTTTTTGAAGCAAAAATCAGAGGTGTTCGGCATATTCAAGAAATTCAAGGCAGCCGTCGAGAAAGAAAGTGGACTCAAGATCAAGGCTATGCGATCGGATCGAGGAGGAGAATTCACTTCAAAAGAATTCCAAGAATTCTGTGAGGCCAATGGGATACGACGATCTCTAACTGTCCCAGGGTCCCCTCAACAAAATGGAGTAGCAGAAAGGAAGAACAGAACCATCCTTGACATGGCGAGGAGTATGCTCAAAAGCAAGAAGCTGCCGAAGGAATTTTGGGCAGAAGCGGTCTCCTGTGCAGTTTATTTGACCAACCGTTCACCAACAAGAAGTGTGTGGGGTATGACTCCATAAGAAGCATGGAGTGAAAGAAAGCTCGGCATCTCCCACTTAAAGGTGTTTGGAAGCATAGCTCATGTGCACGTACCTGATATGAAAAGAAGTAAGTTATATGATAAAAGGGAGAAGTTCATCTTCATCGGCTACGACAACAACTCAAAAGGATACAAGCTATACAATCCAAATATTGGAAAGACAATTATCAGCCGAGATGTTATATTCGATGAAGAAGGAGAATGGGACTGGGGATCATATGAGAAAGATTACAAATATGAAGATGAAGATACGGAGCAACCAAGGATGGAGCAAGCAAGAGAGGAGCCTACTACTCCAACAGCAACACCAACTACAGATTATCAAGAAAGCTCGAGTGAAAGAATACCACGGTTCAGGAGCTTAAGAGACATATATGAGGTAACAGAGAATCATGAAAATCTTACACTCTTTTGCCTCTTTGCAGAATGTGAGCTCATGAATTTTAAAGACGCCATACAAAATAAGGAGTGGAAGGATACTATGGATGAAGAAATTAAGGCCATCGAGAAGAATGACACATGGGAGCTTGCATCACTTCCTCACGGACACAAGGCAATTGGCGTGAAATGGGTGTACAAAGCAAAGAAGAATGCTAAAGGAGAAATTGAAAGATACAAGGCAAGACTAGTGGCCAAAGGATATAGTCAAAGAGTCGACATCGACTATGATGAGATATTTTCTCCTGTTGCTCGCTTAGAAATAATTAGACCAATCATCTCCTTGGCAGCTCAAAATAAATGGAAGATATATCAAATGAATGTAAAATCAGCCTTTTTGAATGGAGTTCTTGAAGAAGAAGTATATATTTAACAACCTCCATGATACGAAGTTAAAGGGCAAGCATACAAGGTTCTGAAGCTAAAGAAGGCACTCTATGGGTTGAAACAAGCACCAAGAGCATGGAATAGTCAAATAGATAAGTATCTGCAAGACAAAGATTTTATAAAATGCCCTTATAAACATGCTCTTTACATCAAGAATAAGAAGAAAGATGTGTTAATCATTTTCTTGCATGTTGATGATTTGATCTTCACCAAAAATAATCAAATGATGTTTGAAGATTTCAAAAAAGCAATGACTAAAGAATTCGAGATGACTGATATTGGGCTCATGGCCTATTATTTGGGCATTGAAGTCCATCAAATAGAAGATGAAATATTTATCTCACAAGAAAGCTATGCAAAGAAAATGTTGAAGAAATTCAAAATGGATAATTGCAAACCTATAAATACTCCTATTGAATGTGGAGTTAAGCTATCAAAGCATGATGAAGGAGAAAGAGTCGATCCTACATTTTTCAAGAGCCTTGTTGGGAGCTTGCGCTACTTAACATGCACAAGGCCTGATATTCTCTATGCTGTCGGACTTGTCAGTCGTTATATGGAGACTCCAACCACGAGCCACTTAAAAACTGCTAAAAGAATCCTGCGCTATATCAAAGGTACAATTCATTTTGGCTTACTATATTCCTCATCTAACGATTTTAGACTTGTAGGATATAGCGACAGTGATTGGGCTGGCGATATGGATGATAGAAAGAGCACCACTGGTTATGTGTTCTTTATGGGAGATACAACTTTCACCTGGATGTCAAAGAAACAACCAATTGTCCGTCTGTTTACTTGTGAAGCATAGTATATAGCGGCAACATCTTGTGTTTGTCATGCAATTTGACTTCAAAACTTGTTAAAAGAATTAAGCTTGCCTCAAGAAGAAGCAATGAAGGTTCATGTTGATAATAAGTCCGCAATAGCATTAGCCAAAAATCCAGTTTTTTATGATAGAAGCAAGCACATTGATACACGCTATCACTATATCAGAGAATGCATTATAAGAAAGGAAAGTGCAAGCAGAATATGTGAAGTCACAAGATCAGATTGCTAACATCTTCACCAAGCCACTCAAGTATGAAGACTACCTCTAGATGAGAAATTTTCTTGGAGTCACAAAATTAAGTTTAAGGGGGGATGTTGGAAATTAAACTTAATTTGGCCCGTTATTATTTGGGCTTTTGATTGAAGCCCATAATCTAGAATAATCTATTTTAGAAGTCTCTAGAAAATATGTTATGTAATAATTATTAGAATACTCTAGAGATCTATTATAGAGTAATTGTTAGAATAGTCTAGAATCGGCATTTAATGTCATTTATGAGTAAATATTAATGCATTTATAAGTGAAGATAGTAGAATACTCTAGAGAGTCATTTGTTACCATTAGATTGGAATGTGTTGGCATAATCTTAACGGTGTACTACTAGTATAAATAGTGGTTGTGTCTTTGAGTTGTATCAAGCCAAAAATTTGAGAAATAAAATTTTTACTTTCTTTCTTTTATTCTCTTTAGCCTTCTCTTGTTCCAAAAGCCCTTTTTTCATTCCAACAGGCCATCATTTCGATCGGCAACAAGTTCTCACCACCATCTTCTCATTCTAGCTGGACAATGGTAGCGTCAATTTCTTATAAAGCTCCATATCGGAGATCAGCAGCTCAAGCCAAAACCCAGAGACTCCATCTGCGTTGATCTTATCAACGGCCGTCCTATCCGCTCAAGAATTCTACACGCGGAACCCATTCTCGTAGGAGCCGTCACCCTCGCCCGCATAAGACCAGCAATAGAGCCCCTTGACGCCTGATTCTGCTACATGCAATTTCTCCGGCGTATATAGCAGCTCATCCTCCAACCCGGCCCCGGCCTCGTGGCCCTCTTGCACGAACGAAGCCCAGACACACCGTCTGCTCCCTGTTTCAGTCAGTCTCCTATACCGAGTTCGGGTTCATCGCCTGCCATGCATGTTCGCGAGCCCCGGAATCGACGATGTCCGCTCTAGGCCTGACTCCTGCTCCTCCTTCTGCTTTCATCTCGCGGCTAAACCAGCCCAGCTGGCTCCGATTGCAGCACACCCGAACTACCGCCCGAGTTCGATGCCTGCGTCCAACGTTCGACTCAAGAACAGGGCATGAGTCTGACTTCATCTCCTGCTCTCTCATGCTCATAGCCAGCAATTCTGCCTTCTTTCTACGACAAGGGTATGCACGCCTCTCTGAATCTGGCGAACCCTGACAAGATCGCGTGCTTACCTCTGCGTTAAGCTCCTACAAGCTTCACCGAAAACGAGCCAGGTAGCACTGCTCCAGTCAGCTTATCTGGAGAACTTCCCCTTCTTGAATCATTTACTTTAGACAACTTCCAATGTCACCATGACATTATCTTTTGCATCAGCAAGATTCTCTGAAATGGTATTCGAGACATCAATCTGTTTCTTCTTAACCTTGGCCTTGCCAAGAACCTTCCTCCTCTTGATCCGCTTGGGCTATCTTCCACACGAATGCCTGCTTTTAGGCCACCTTCTGTTTGTGTGAGCAAATCCAGCGCGTGAGCAAATCCAGCGCAAACACAGCCACGCTGAACAGATCTTCCTCTCCGATTCCACAGCCAACCCACGATCAATCCCTTTCCACTCACACGAACAATTTCGCTTGAGCAAGCACGTCGGTGGCACCGTCAGCCACCACCTCTCTTTCTTGGACAGAACACCTTCCTCCTTCCTCGATCACCTCAACGAGGCTATGATACCAAATTGTTAGAACTAGGAGGAAGATCTTGAGCTATTCTTGCAAGAGAGAGAGAGAGAGAGAGAGAGAGAGAGAGAGAGAGAGAGAGGATACACATAATTTGGAGGAAATAAACTAAGCTTATTCAGATTTTTCCCCAAATCAATACGACATACAATGCCTCTATTTATAGAGATTACATTGTTGTGGTAATCGCAGGAACAACTTAATCTAAAACTAAATCAATATATAACAAAAGTTCAATAGAATAACAAAAGTTCAATAGATTATCTAAATTATTTTCGGATCAGACTGATTTGAATATTACTCTAATCTTATGGGTATCACACAATATAGTTGTTGATACATTTAACAGGTTATAGTAACTCAGAGAGCTATGATCGTAAATGTGATTGTTGATTTTGTTCTATGTTTAATTAATGCAATGTGTGTTTTATTATTTGAGTAATCTACTATTGTTTGATGTTTTGACTAACCTATTGTTGGTCAATGTTTAATAATTTATTGTTTTGGTTTGAGTATGAATAAAAAATATAGTGATAAACGCTCTTTTTTTTTTCTTTTCAGTTTCTTACCGGTTTTTGACGGATTTTCAATGGATTAATCATCGGCAATAATGCTAAATGATTACCAACAAATTTTGTGGCATAAATGGCCGATGAAAACACTGTTCATCTAATTTGAGAGAATCGACAGATAGGAAAAACTATTAGGTGTAGTCATCGTCTAGAGGAGAATCAGGATCCATCAAGTCATCATTTTATTGTGTATCTGTGCTGTGCGCCGAGTGACGTCGCTCATCCTGATTTGCCTCCGAATAATACGATGACTGCACGTAATAGGTAATCCAACGACATACAATGATACCAGAAATTCCACCGAAAATTGCAGTCGAAATTTTTTACAACCAATTATGGTGTGAATTTGTAGAAAATTTTCATTTTGGGACACATTATTCCATCTTTTTTCCCCTCATTTTTTTACCCAAAATCTGCCAGAAAATCGATGAAACTTTGCTCATAAAAAATACTCTATGTGGTTTTCATCGACGTAGTTAAATTTATAAAAAATCAATAAATAAAAGCTCTTTTTGACATAATTTTGATAATCTCCGGCGAATATTTTCATTGAAAAAAAAAAAAGCAGCGTGGAGTTTGTGTCCGTCCAGTTGAACCGACCTAAACGGCTAAACCCAACTTTCATTCCATTACTCTTGGGGTGTCAATATTTGACACGACCCGAAAATCCGACTCAAATCCAACCCAAAAATTTCGAGTTAGGGTCAGCCCGAACCCGAAACGGGTCAGGTTCGGGTTCAACATTTTGTCCCGTTTAAAAAATTGGGTCGGTTTCGGGTTAACCCTTTGATCCGAAATTGACCAGTTTTTTACCCAAAAATCAGAGTTTGACCCGGCAACCCGAGATTGACCTGATTTTGACCCAAAAAAGAGGAAATATATCAGTTTTTGACCAAAAAAAGAGGAGATAGACCCGTTTTTTGACCCAAAAATTAGCATTTTTTGTTGGAAATAGGTCATTCGGGTCATGTCGGGTTGACCTAGACCCGAAGCGGGTCGGATTCGGGTCAGGAAAACTGACCCGTTTTCAAAAACGGGTTGAGTTCGGGTTGACCCGAATAGTGCCGGGTCAGTTTCATTCGACCCGAACCCGACTCGTGACCTGAAATTGACACCCCTACATTACTCTCATACCCCACTCCCTTTTTATTTATTTATTTATTTATTTTTCTCTCATACATGTATAACTGATATTTTAAGAAGAAATTGAGCCTAACTAAAAAACAATATCTCTTGTTAATGATAATGGTTTAAAATAAGAAATTTGGGACACTTAACCATTTATTATTATCTATTAAATACATATACTTAATTTATAGATTAGTACTAAATTGAAAGTTTCAAATATTAACTTATAGGGATCATAGAACAAAATTCCCAGCTCTTCTACAAAATATAGAGCCTAGCTTCCACTTTGATAAATTAGCCCAGATTTTGACAGGGTACGGAATCACTGGTGCTCGATCTAGTGGTCTTTTTATGGGGATTCTATCTATTGCTGCAGGATCTCTATTCAAGATCGCTGCAGTTCCTCTTCGGGATCCAAAACACATCCATCCTCTATAAAACTCTCCCAAACATTCCCCCATATCCCTCATAACCTCCTGAGATATTAACTCTCCAATAATCCTAGGATATCATATCCAATAAGATTTTAAGAAAATATTTAAAACTCCAAAGGAATAAATAAAGCCAAAAATATATATGAAGTCTCATAAAAAATTAAAGAGGTACAAGGCAAAAGATGCGTCATTTTTATCTTCTCCCTTAAAATGAAATTAAGGTAGAGGAAAAAAATTTGTGTCAGAATATTCTAATCAAAATTCAATGAGGATGAACTTTATTACCCTTCTATAATATTAGTGCGATTTTTAGAAATTATATGCAACAATCTCAACACATCTAATAACAATGAGATGCATCATAATTAAGTTTGATCACAATATTCTTACACAAATTTCTCCTCAAGATATATTTTTATTAATGAAAAAAAAAAGAAAAAAAAAACATTCTCCTCAAGATAGAGAGAACTGAGAAAGATGAAGACAAAATTGTAGCAATTATGTTTTTTATTTCCATAGGTAACTCTTTTCAAGCTAGTTCATAAAAAAAAAAAAAATCACCAATTCTCTTTATATTAAAGAATATATTTATATTTATACTACTTTGCAATATAAACAAAATTAAGTCAGGTTACATTATGGTTGTTTGGTTGCCTGAAAAAAAAAAATACAGTATAAAAGAAACGAAATATACAATGACACCGGACCGGTGGGGGTTCGACGAATCCACGTCGATGATCCGGTGGCCGTGGCTGAATAACTCCAAGAACTTCTTGGAGGAAGGATCCACCACCTAAGAATCACTCTTAGGATACAGGAAAACAAACAAATTAAACTCAACTCAAATCTTATTCCAAATCCATCCTATTACAAGCCACTAATTTATAATTATAGACTTCAGGAAGGCACATAATAGACTACACATGAGATAGAGCTACACCAATCACTAATAAGAAAACACAATTTATTTATATGGACACTCCTTTGTCATACAAGAAATACGTTGGAGTTGTTTAAATGAATATAAAGTAAATGTATGCCTTTATTTTTTATTTGATTTGAAGTAATGTGAATGCAATAAACTACAAGAAGGTTGTGGTGGTTGGCGGCCAACGGCCGGTGGTGGCGGCCGATGGCGGTGGCCGGCAGAGGGTGGAAACTAGCGGCGGTGGCATTGGCAATGCATTTGCATTGTATTTGAAAATCGCCCAAATTTGAGAAATTCTAAATACACAAAAAATGCACTATGTGGAGTATTTGAAATGCACTCCTTTTACACCATATTTTCTTTACTTCAAATCAAACACTAAAATTTCTAAATCTCTCCATTTGTATTACTTCACAACTTAAATACAACAAACCAAACAACCACTATATGTATATTACTTCACAATATCAAAATGCAATTATAATAATGAACAAATATAATCACAAACCAATTACATGCTCATTTATCTCTACCAAATATAGCCTGATTTAAGGGCTAAGAGATGAAGAGAATACTTAATGAGTCAGTCCTCTCCTGCCACCGTCTTCGACCAATTTGACTGAACTTCATCTCTGTTTTTTCCTGATGCCGCACAATCCCCCTTATAGAACCGAGCCACCACCGCAAAAAAAATACCAAAGTTCACAGCGTTGATCCCACAAACAATCCAGTAATAGTAATCTAACTTACTCCTATTGAGATCACTGCTCAGCCAGCCTTCCTTCCCTCTCTCCACAATCTTCACCAGCAACGCACTCAACCAGTTCCCCACTCCAATCGCACTCATAAACACGGCGGTGCTCACACTCCTTGTCCCATCCGTAGCCTCGTCGTAGAAAAACTCTAGTTGTCCAACGTAGGTGAACATCTCCGCAATCCCCAGAAGAAAATACTGCGGCGACAGCCACCAAAAGGTCAGAGTTTTCGATTGATCTGCGGAGCTTCTCCGGTGGCGCTCTACCAGCGCGGCGATGGCGAAGGTGGGGATGGTAATGAACAGCCCAATCCCCACGCGTTGCAACGAGGATAGCCCGCGTGGGTGGCCAGTAAAGTGCTTGAAGAGTGGAACAAGGTATCGCTCGTACAGGGGAATGAAAAACAGAGCATTCACGGTGGCGAAGATAGCCACGGAGCCCGGTGGGACTACCAAGTGTTCGGAGAGCCTGCGGTCCATAACCATGCCTTGACTGATGAAGAAGCTGATCTGAGCAAATGCAAAGGGGAAGGCGATAGTGGTGGCCCAGATTGGGAGGACTCTTACGAAGGATTTGAACTCCTCCACTTGCGTCAACGTGCAAAGCTTCCACCGGCTCACCGTGTCTGCTGCTTTTGCATCCTCCGACCCCACCGCGGCCTTGTCGAGGAATTTGAAACGCCTGGTGTGAGGGAGTGATCTCTCCGTCATCACCTCGAAGAGATCTTCCTCGCTCTTCACTTCCACTCCCTTGGCGTAATTACGGCAGGCCGCGACAAAGACTTGGAGAAAGCGTGTGAATGGGCTGCCTCTCGGCTTCTGGTGGCGATAGAAGCGCATGCCGGCAACGAGGGTTAAAACAGCCGCGACATTGGCGGCAGCGGAGACGCCGAAGCCCCAGCCCCAGTCCTTGCGTTCTTCTATGTAAGCAATAAGGGTGATGCTGATCATGGCTCCGAAGTTGATGGCGAAGAAGAACCAGTTGAAGAATGAGCATTTCTTGCGGGATTCGTTGGGGTCTGCGTCGTCGAACTGGTCGGCGCCGAAGGATGAGATGCAGGGCTTGATGCCGCCAGTGCCGACTGCGATCAGCGATATCGCGCCGAACAAGAAGGCGTCCTGTAGTAATGACGCCGACTGGCAATCTTCGCCGCCAAATTCACAGGGCGGCGGCCTGAAGCTGTCGATGCTAGCTGCCACCGTCAGTAGCACAGCTCCCTGCCATAAATTTTGAAAATGTTAAACAAAAACAAAATCACACGAAGTGAAAAGGAAAAAATTATCATCATATATAATATATTGAAGTATACTAATTTAAATAATTCTTATTAAAACTTTAATTAAATATCATTTGAGATTACTTGTAGTTTTATTGCAATATTTAACTTTAATTATTTTTAATCAGTGCTATGTGACCTAATTAATTGAGGATTTCAACAAAAAGTAATTAAATATATAATTATGTAATTAATTGTTAATTAATTTGTAATTAAGTTGATTAGAAAATAGAGATGTTCATATCATAATTGAAATCAATATATTTGCATATCTAACATTTTAGCGAAAGAAATATATAGATCATTATGTGTATTTTTGCATGTTGCAATCAAATTATTTGAAATTTGATGAAATATTGAATAAAAATTAATATTTTATTGTGATTTTCAATTTTCTAGTAACAATTTTGATGTTCGGATCTAAATTGGGGGTTGTTATCGCAATTAATATATTTGCATAACTAACATTTTAGCAAAAATTTTGAACAAATAAATATGTTTGATTTTGCATGTTGTGATCAAATTATTTGAAATTTTATAACGTATTGTGTAAAAAATGGTATTTTATTGTAAACTTTGATTTTAATAATACGACAATTTTGAATTTGTTATGTATTTCTCTCATACAATTATCAAATTTTAAATAATTTAACAACATCAAATTGCCCAAAAGAACATATCTCATAAAAATGTTCATGAATCCACCAATAAGTAAAAATAAAAGTATAATAAATAATAGATGTTAGATGCTTAAGCACATAAGCTATCTACTTATAAAAAAATATGTAAATCCACCATTTAATGGGATGCTATATGTAAAATAATGACTAATTATATTCTGAGCTTTGTTCCCAATACGATTAGAATCTTTAAAAACAAAAGGAAGCTCCTACCACCGCATAGATAGAGGAGAAGATGACAGTGGTGAGGAATCGACCGAGATAAGAATCAGCAAGGAATGCCCCAACAACAGTAAGAATGAAGGCAGAACCTATCCAGTTCGTCACATGGTTGCTTGCTTCTGCCAGCTCTTCGTGCATCTCCTTCCTCAAAAATATCACCAAGTTGATTGCGATTGCATAGAAAGTCATCCTCTCCGCAACCTCGTTCACTACATATATATATATTTTCATGATTTCTCTCTCAGTTCCTTATTTTGCATGGATAAAAGGTTCACAGATCGATCACATACCGATGATGAAAGGTGCGGCTCTCCAGCCTCCGGTGGTGACTTTATCGGCGATCCTCCCGCGGAAGTCGACGGAACCATCGCTCACAAGCGTGGCGGAGGCCTTGGCAGGCAGAGCTTCGGGCATTCCTCCTGTCTCAACTTCCATTATTTTTTCTGTCTTATTTTAGAATATTTTTGTGCCTTGTTTTCTTCATAAATTTTATTATTTATTGGTTGAGTTACGTGTAGTGTTAGATGTAATGCAATGAGGGCTATTTATATATATATATATTTTTATAGAGATGAATGAAGGATAGAAATTTGTTGCATTCCACTGCCCGCATGACATCGTCTGCATGCTCTGGGCTTATTATAAGGAAAATAGCTACTGATTCGTTAGCTTTATCTACCCGTTAATGGCTATGTTCACGTCCAACAAGGGGTTTGAGGATGTTGCAACGAAGCGGACAAAATGGATGACAACAAAATTTATGACGGTGAAAAAGAATACTAATCCTTATATATATATATACAAAAATAGGCTTCGGTGTTAATATAAAAACTGATCACAAGATTTTAAAAGGAATCTACAATTCACTATTGTTCAAAGAGCTACATCAAAAAAAAATCTAAGAATCGTTGATCCCCAACTAATTACAAAAAGGGAAAATGTAGAAAAAATAAATGGAAGGTAGGCTAGAAATCAAATTGAAAAATGATAGCCAATTAACAACAAAGATAAGTAATAAGCACAGCGGAGATCAATAGGGTGACAATGACCTGGGAAAACCCAACAGATTGATCAAACAACAACAAGTGAAAGATTAGCCATAGGTCACTTACACTGGATCACACCCACATTTGTAGCAAAACAATAACCAAACTAAAACACCCACAATAGCAGCAAAATAAATAGCACGAACACATCAAAACAATGGGAACTAGGAAACCAATAGGTGAAAAGGAAATAATCAATACAACATTATAAATACAATAAAACATCCCAAAAATATAAACAACTAGCACAAGCAGAAAGCATAAGTAGAACACAAGCACCAGCAATGGGAAAAACAACCACAACAGCCGCCCCAGAAACAAAAAGAAATCAAAATTAAGATCTCAGCTCACTAGAAAGCCCTAGAAAATGAATAAAACAACAACTGAAGAATCTACAACAATAAAGAACCAAGGGCTCAAGGAAAAAGATCGAGAAAGAATCAAAATCAAATAGCAACACCCAATAGACTTGGAATTCACAAGGAGCCCAGAAAACGACCCAACAAGTACAAAAGCAATATCAGGAAATATAAGGCAAACTTTGAGCATCCAACAAGATGCTCCCTTTCAAGAATGGAGGAGCATTGGATGTCAAAAAAGAAACAAAATCATTTCATGAAGTATCTTCCTTAGCCAACCAAACCACACTGACGTTAGGAGTTCTCCTAATACAAGAGGTTCTGAAAACAATATTATCCAACAACATCTTAATTTTATGAAAAATGTAGAAGTAGTTGGGATTTAAGCACTTAGTATCATTAATCAACGAGATTAATTTAACTGAACCAGATTCAATCCATAAAATTTTGATGTTGTAAACATCACACTCCCTAATTAAGCCTTTTAAAAAGAGCATTCAAACCAATACCAATAACATCTTGATAAGGGTAATTGTAAGCATAGCCATAAAATAAATTTTCATTAAAATCATGAATCAAACCACCATAGCCACATGTAGAATTGGAAATATAAGCATGAATGTTGAGTTTAAATTCATCAATAGAAGCCTTTGACCATTTCATAATAAGATGAGGAGAATTATTGTTAATGATGTTACATTAAATATTAAAATGAGAAAGACAATCTTTCCTCTCACTAAAATGTTTGCAAGTTAAAACACCAGCCTTAAACAACTGTTGGGTTTTAAATGACAGAATATTTAACACTCTCTGAGAGCACATCTTAATGCCATTATGTTTGCACTTATTTCATTCATTTCCACAAAAGCCAAAAACAAGTAAAGAAATAACCATGAAGATATGCCATTTCCTCCTTTTATGAAACCACCAATCCAAGAAAGATAAAACATTCAAGTGACTAAAACTAATTTTAATCTTCAGTAAATTCTTCAAAGTAATCCAAACCCTAGCCTCAATAGCCCCATTTAAAAAAACATATATAATAGTCTCAACATGAAAACAACATTTGCATTTGGAAGCCAAATAAAAACCTTTTTCTTGAAGCCTACAAACAACAAGAATGAAACCTTTTAAAATCCTTTATGGCAATACAAAATAATTAAGAAGAGTAGATTTATCCCATATTTTACCAAAGGTAGAGAATGCCTCAGCTCTTTTTTATACCTGAAAGAATGCCAAGTTTTGTCAAAACTAAACTAATCATCCTCCGATAACTTAAATAAAATTTAGTCTTTGCAACTGCGATAAATGGGGATATAAAAAATAACATCCACGAGACCCTTAGGGATAAAATATAGAAGATGATTAATGGAAGAATTATCATTGTATATAAACCACATGAATTTCAATGAGGAGGTAGAATGAGTGTTTAAGTGAGAATCAAGAGATCCTACACCATTCCAGTCATCATACGAAGAATGGAAAGACCCATTGTTAAGTCCTCATTGAATATTAGATTCAACAACCCATTTAATGTTACAAAGACATTTCTACCCTGTGGAGGATTGATCTTATTTAATTAATGATACACAAGGTGGGATGCATATTATTACAACATTTTTTATCTATGTAATTGTCCCAAAGAGAACCATTCTTCCTTAATAATTTCTATCATAATTTAAAAGAAAAAATATTTAATAAGATCATAAATAGACTTAATACCAAAATCACCCTCCAAAATAGGGCCAGTGTAGCCACCCAATCGGACCAATGAATTTTTTTAGAATTACCATTAGAGCCCCTGAAAAAAATTATTAAAAAATTTCTCCAATCTATTGCAAACCTCCATAGTACGGTTGATGGTTTAATGAAAAAGACGGGCATTGAGCATAAGTCACTTTTAATAAGAAGAAGTCTGGCACCAATAGAAATAAATTTATATTCCCAAGCAGAAAGCTTGGTATTAATAACAAAGAATATTTTATCAAATAAAAAAGATCTCTTATGTAAAGGAGTCCCTAAATAATAAAAAAGGATAGCCTGATTGAAAAATCTAGTGTAAGTATGAATGTTGTTGTAATGAATATTAGATATACTTATGCCATCATTAAAATAAAATTTTTTATTATTAAAATAAAGTCCACTTTCCTTTTCAAAATAAGAGAAAAACTTTTTGATTATCTTAACTCACTTCAAAGAACCATTGCAAAAGATAATAATACATCAACAAAGTAAAGATGAGAGATGTCAATACCACCAAAATTCTTATAAGAGAAGCTTTTATGTATATAAATGAATTGCGCCAAGCCTCTAGATAAATAATCAGCATCAATAATGTAAAGAGTATGGGATAAAGGATCACCCTATCTAATACCTTGATTACCTTTAAGGAAACCATGAGCTTTACCAAAAAGAATAATAGTGAACCAACATTTCTCTATGATACTTTTAAAAAGATTAATAGCTTTATTATCAAAACAAAAAAACTTCAATATATTAAAAAGAAAAGTCCAATTAAGGCTATCATAAGCCTTATAAATATCCAACTTTATAATCAAATTATGAACATGAACTTTTTTATTAATTTCATAAAGAATTTCCTAAGCAAGAAAAATATTATAAAATGTTCCTACCTTTAATAAAACCTGGTTGATTAAAACATATAATGTTAGGCAATAACAATGATAGCCTATTAGATAAAAAATTTTATAACAATTTATTAAAGGTGGAGCATAAACTAATAGATCTAAAATTATTCCAATATTTAGGATTAACTTTTTGGGGATTAAAATAATGGAGGTATTGGTAAAGAATTTGGGGATATAAAAACCTTTAAAGAAAGCAAAAAATAGCCTTACATAGATCATCTTTCACAATGTTCTAACAATTTTGAAAAAAAAAATATAAGTAAAGCCATCGGGACCAACAACATAGACCTTGTTCATGCTCTTCAGGGCATTAAAAATCTCATTCTCATCAGGAGAGTTAGAAATGACACAATTATTCTCAAGAGAAATGTAGGAAGGAATAACATTGGGAATAGAAATCAATAATACCTGCTTAGAAGCACCAAGGGAGTAATTGAAAAAATGAAATAGCAGAATCAATAATTAAGGATTGATCACTACACCACTCCTCATTTTCCATTTTAATCTTATTAATAAAGGATTTGAATTTCTTTGTCATTGGCCAATGCATGAAAATAATTGGTATTTTTGTCACCCTCTAGGATATGCTTGGAAGAAGCTTTTTATCTCCAAAATTCTTCTTCCATAAGCTAAATATTGATCAAATTGTGCTTGGCTAAAGCAATATGGTTCCAATCAACATCCCCATATGAAGTAGAAAAGTTATTCTTAAGGAAAGATACTTCTCTTTCTACTTAATAATATTGTCAAAAAATGTTATCAAATTCATTCTTATTCCACCATCTAATGGCTTGTTTGAGTTTAATAGCAAAGAGGATCATGTCATTATCCCCCTGACAGTGAAACATATGAGCATACCAATTCTCATTACGATTGTCCAGATGAAATTTATGATTTTGTAATATGAACACATTAAAGAATGGTATTCTCATCTCTCGATGTGACATATCATTTATAATGTGTTCAATTTAAAATTAAGTTTACATTAAAAAAAATTTCCCCAAAAATACAATCCAATTGATTGTATCCCTCCCAAAGTTGCAAACAAGAACATTGATAGAGAGAATTAGTGAGAGAAGGGTTCAAGGAAGGTCTACTTCCTCTTTTATGTGTTTTGCCAAATTTTTTTTAATTAAAAAAATTGTGTATTTAGTATCTTACTCCTAGAGAATGTACATTACACCCTATTCACCCTATTCACTCTATTCATCTTCATTGACATGAAAAATCATGGACTAGATTTTAGATACCACAAAACTAATAAGTTTGAAGACAACCCATCATGATTGATGTATACAACAAGTAGTTGCCAAGGAAACTAAGATGTTACCCAACTAAGGAGATCCTAATTACTTATTAAATCAATTCACACTTCTTTAACATTAGATGGTTGTGTTGACGAAGAGATTGACCAATAATATTTTAGAAAAGAAGTTTGAACAAGATATATGAAGTAATCAAGAAAGAAAATGCCAGGAAAAATATTTTAATTTCATGATAATAGGAAACTAGTGAGTCTCCTATTATTTAAGAAGATGATTTAAGAGATGAGAAGCTTGGTTCTTCTTTTAGAAATAGATCACATCAAACTTTCAAGGTATTGACAAAGATAATGTCCTCATCTTTGCGGAAGCCATTTATGCAAAGAAGTCGAATGCTTGCATATATCAATTGGATACCTATTTACATATGAAATTTTGAGTTTACATGCTTTATAATGCATGAAATTATTATGCTAATTATTTTATTTCTTGAGGAAATATGCTTGAAAGTTCTCTGAGGATGAAAATAAGCTAAATCTATAATTAAACAATATTCAAAGATATAATTGTACCTTATTTAGAATGAGCTAAATTATTTTCCCACTTAAAACATGGTCATACCTTATTCAATGTTCATATATCATTTGAATAAAGATTGAAAAACATAGTGTTTAATATCTTGAATCATATTCAATAATATTGAAATTAAATTATGAGCATAATTAAGATGAATTTTTTAATAAGTATATAAATACACTATTTTATACTCTATTTAGTTGTGTTATACATCCCTCAAAATTACCGAATATATATGCTACATGATGGAAATTTAAAAAAATATTAACCATGTATGCTTAAGTTATTGATGTACAAACAAATCTCCAACTTCACCAGCATGATCTCCTATGAGCAAAAAATCTTGGATGAAGATATGGAGGTGATGATGATGATGATGATGATAATAAATAAAGAAAGCTGATAAAAAAAAGGTGGGACAATATTCCTCCTTTATTATAAGGTATGAGTATAGCGGGGGTATTTTGTTATTAGGGAACTTTTGGCACCTTTTCACAATAAAAAAATATTGAATATATTTATCCAAATTTAGACGTTATGAAGCATATAAATCAAATTTCTCTTTTAGTATTTATATATATTCGTAGTAACTAAATGCTAAATTTATTTAATTGAACACCAACAAGCACACTTTTAGTTGGTGGAGTGCTCATCTAAGATATAGTGTCAATACATATCATGGTGTTAGTTCAAGAAGAAAATCAGTCGAGAACATTATCCCATGGGGGATGAAGACTAAAGATAGAGGAAATTGCATGAGTTGAGTCACTAACAAGACCAGAACATGCAATATTATTCCACATAAGTATGTGGATGAGCCCTAATGATTGACACATTGTTAGAAGATGTCTCAATATTGATAAAAAAAAAGTCTCCATATTGATGATGTGGGGTTGCAATCAAAGCATCCTCCAATAAACCCCTACCTTCTCAATTAAATACCTTGGTTAAGTAGCATGTTTACTATGATCACTAGGAGAAAATTTAAGAATAAGAATGGCAAGCCTCCTACCAGTAATAAGAAAAGAGGCAATGGTCGGCTACAAAAGAAGTGAAATTAAATTTGTTCTCATAGGGATAGAAGCAACATTTACAATGATCATTATTAAACCTCAAGACATGATAAAAAAAAGTGTTGGGTGGTTCATTTGAAACTATTTTTAGTCAAGTTCATAAAGGATGCAAAAGGGAAAAATGTGGCTATAGTGGCCTTGAAAAAAACAAGTGATGGACTTGATTAGTTAGCCAAGCTTGTTCTTTTTATTTATGGCAATTCCAATGGGGACATAATTGAGCTGAGAAGTTAATATTAAAGAATACAAGAACTATTTATGTAATCAATAGATGTCGGAGGTTATTGCTGTATCATTCATTATTTCTGAACCATGGTAATTAATTTAATCATGTACTGATTATTACCTAAACTTGAATTAAATAATAACATGTGATTTATGTAGTATCTAATTACCCCAAATAGAATTAGAATTAATAGCCGTTGACAAACCACTCGGAGCATTGCAGCACTGTGAGGGTGGCGCTAGGAGAGGCGACACCGATGCATTATCCTTTTTGTTTGAAAGGAGGATTTATGAGAGCACTACAATACTGGGTGGTACCACTGTGGTGCTCAACTATTAGGTTTGAGGAATTTTGAAGCATCTATAATATTCTAGATGAGCGCGGTGACATTAGGGAGGTAAGCGCCAACCCAAGATGGGTTTTTTTTATATAAAAACCATTTAAATCCATTTTAATTACCCTCACTCCCATCCCCTCACTTTCCAAAGAAGAAGAGAAGGAAAGGGAGAAGCAAACGAGGAGAGAGAAATAAGAGACATATTTTGAGGTCAAAGCTCGAAGTTCGTTTGTCAGGCTAGTTAGAAAAATCATCATGCTCGAGATAGGCTCACAATATCCTATTTTTTCATTTTAGTTCCAACATTTTTTGTAAAAAGATAAAGAGTAAAATACATTTTAATGAGTATAATTTATGTTTCACTATATAACTTTTAGTATGTTATAAGATACTATTTTATAAATATTTTGGCTATAAGAAGTGAAGCTTTCACCAATTGATTTTATTTATTTTATTTTATTAATATTCCTCAATTAAGAACTGGTAACCTCAAGATTGATGGCAATCCCCAAAAGTCTCAAAATAATATTTTAAAGCTTAATTTTGAATATTATGTTAAATAGTGAATGTTGGAAAATCTAAATAATACATGTTTGTATCATCTTAATTTGTATGGTAATGTACTTACATTCATGCTATATTAACATCTTAGGCATTTGGTTATTTCGTAAAAGTTATGCATGTGCATTTATGATCACATGATGTATGTTCTAATGTGGGAGATTGATAAAGTGTACTATAAACTCTGCTCTATGAGCCTAGTGTTTTGTTATGCTTTGTTTAGTTTTGAATCTAGCCCCATTTGCTTGTGCAAATGTGAGAGGTTTAAAGGAGACATAAGTGAAAGTGAATTTACAAGGGAAGTAAGATGGTCTCCTTCACCTAGTGAAGATTAATTGTATGTGGCCTAAGTGAAAGTGAAGTTATAAGCAAACATCAAGTCATGCATATATCATTCTACATATGATTTTGTATTATGAACATAAGTAAATATTTTGATAAATAAAATTAAAAAAAAAAAGATATTCTTAAAGCAAGTACATTATGTTAACTCTATACAAAAGATAATCTAGAACTTCTATGGAAAGATATGAATAAAAATATAACTCTATTATATTATGAAATCTAATGTACTGGGTTGGATAGGTCTATGAAATTGCAAGCAAATGCAAATTTGCAAAATGTAAAATTTTGGTATGTTTCTGTGAAATTAACATTTATTTCATGCTTTTGCAATATATTAATTTAAACCTTTAGCTTATGAAATAGAATTATGGATATTGATTTATGTAATAGGAATTGAATATGCCTACTAAGTTGAAATATCATTCGATTGATACTTAATACATAAGGGAAATGAAAGGGTCTAGTTGAGTAGTGTTGATAAGGGCATGCCCGTCGAGATTAAATTTTGAGGTAGTTTGTAATTCAACTACTTATTTTAATGTATATAGATTTTATATAAGCTAAATTATTGCATAGAAATTTTGAGATATGAAATAAATGATGGTTAGACTATTGTAATTGTTTGGATCTTATAATTATCTCTAGTTTATTCTATTTGATGGCTGAGGAAAAACTAAGGTTTAGTGGTTTGATCCTTTCATTGGATCCTGGGGCATCACAAATTAAAGAGAGAGTGAGTGTGGGAGAGTGGGGTTAGGTAAGTTTTTTTTTTTTTTATTTTTATTTTTTTTTTTTTATTTTAGAATTAGAATACACACTCATAAACACACCATTTATCTTGAATTCGATAAATTTTCGAGTTAACACCCCACACATGTTCAGTGTTTTCTGACACTCGAGCAAAATTGTTGAAGCAAGATATGTCAATTATAGTAAAGATTCGCAAATGATCAAGTCAAGCCATGTAGATCAAACTTGGCTTAATTAAACTTCACTTTTGATTTAATAACTAAGATTATATTTTGAAAGAAATTAAAATATTTGAGACTAAAATTAAAGCTTAATATTTGGCATGAACTTGGATAGGGTTGAAGCGGTGTCCAAGTCTAACACAAATTATAGTTTATAAGGTCTGAGTTGGGGTTGAGTTTAACTTATGAGGATCAATAGTATATTAGAAATTAACTTGTTCCAAACATAAGGTTAATAAATGAATCCTAAGACATGTGTATTCAATAAAAGTACATCACACATGTTGGAGTTGGCAGAAGATGTATAAGAGGACAAGAGTTATGACTTTGCTCCTAGAGCAAGGTGAGTTTAGAAGAAAGCTTGAGCCTAAGGCAATGGGGAGCTAGGGGAGATGGCCAGGAATCATCTTGATGCAAATATGAAAAAATGATAAATATTATTCTCGTCATATATTTACAAAAGTAATATCTTTCTTGTAGAAGAAGAGGAAATTGAGATATAAAAGGTGAGCTACGAAGCAGATTGAAAGAATAGTATTCTTCAACCAAAAAATAGATACCCAACATATAAAAGTCAAGTTATGAAGTCTCCTTGAAGAAGAGTATTCTTTCTCTAAGGTAAGGGGAACTTGAGATAAAAAAGTGAAGGTTTGGTGTTGTCTTCAAGAAAAAAATTCTTCTTCAAAGAAGTTTATCTACAAAGAAGCCTTGATGAAGAGTATATATTTTTTCAAAGAGAAGGAGAAAGATATGACTAAAAATCAAAGAATACACTTCACTTTTGGTGTAAAGTGCATAAGAAGTGCCAAGTGTAAATTTCATAAGGAATTTAACTAGAAGAGTTGCGACAAAAAATGATGAAAATCCTCAAAAGAAAGTCTTGTTCCTTAGAACAGATGATGGATTCATGTCTTAGAACATAGTAGTATAGATTCAAACAATCAGAAAAACCTATAAATGCATCTCAATGAGCTATCAATGAATAGCTTGCAATTGTACTATCTCAAGGGCTATAAGCTTAGCATTTACACTCCATAATATTGGATGGATTTGGTTTCATTAGGCACTCTTATGTTACTGACAAACTTCACATACGATATGTTAATCTTTTACATCAAATAATAGACTCCCATCAACTAAAAAAAACTATGCTAATCTACAAATCCACCAATATGATAAACATATCATGAACTTAATTATTCCATAACCAAATATGATATTATTTTACTATGCATAATCTCACCATTCTTATATAAATTCACACACATAACTGATAATTCTTCCACAACCAAAACAAACCATAACATCCAGCTAACATTGTAATATTAAGCTTAAATGGAAGTTGGAGCTGAGGCTGGCTATTTTTTCACATCAAAAATTCCTGCAAGAATACATAAGACCATAATTATAGTAATTAATTAACGAGTAATAGTATCCACTATCTAATGACAATATATCCAATACTTGAAGAACTATATTAGAGCAACAAAGACAGAAGAATTAGACTTACCGCAATGAAGGAGATTGCCTGGTGGTGGCTGTTCTTTAGCCGGGTTGGGATCAGCATCATATACTCTAACGTAGAGTTCTTGCCCCAAGTACCAATTCTTCAGGATTTGCGACCGAAGGTTCCACATACCGGGATTATCCAGATACACGTACACTGCACTCCATCCTCCAGGATACACCTGCAAATAATAATATTTAGTATTTTTATCATTATATGTATAAATACTACAGGAAAAGCCGCTGTTACCGGTAAAGCAAATCCGCCGGTAACAGGATGAATCCGCCGGAAATTCTACCTTTCCGGCGAAATACCGGCGAAAACCATTCCGACGGTAATTAACGCGTCGGAAAAACGAACCGACGGTATGTTTCCGCCAGACCCGGCGGCGTTTCCGGCGGTCTTCCGGCACTAAAATTTGAGGAACAATCGTTTTCTGAGGTGGTGAATTCTAGCGTTTTTTGTTCCGTCGGTATTTCCGGCGGATGCATTACACCGGTAAAACCAGCGGAGAATCCGCCGCTTTCAGTCGTCGCACTATTATTAGCGGAATTCCGGCGGTTTATCCGCCGGTACTTCCGGCACAATCATACGCCTGAAACGACCATCCACTTAGAAGCATGTAAATTTCAGATTAAAATTATAAAAAAAATTAAAATTTTGCTCCAGTTCATGCAGAAGATCAAGCCTGCAGTCGAGCATGTAGAGAGATTTAAACCTGAATAGTTGACCGAACCACTGGATCGAATAAGTTATATGTTTCTCTTGCTGCAGTGCTCCACTCTCCATTTCCAAACCTTTTGTCGCAAGAATCAACTTAGATAATATTATTAAGTATACTATATTGATCATACTATATCATAAGTTGACAGACACGTTAAATAATTAACATACTTACCCAACGACATAGAACCCGAAGCCATCTAAATGCCAGGAGTTCATCTCATCAAGTTTATTATAAAAGACAATCTCAGCCCAGCCCTTGTGAACGCCACTTGCAACAAATGTGCCTTCAATCACTTCTGAATTGACTGAGTTCACCGGAAATTTATCGAGCTGATACACGCCGGTCCCGTTTGCGAGGTAATCGGCGAGCTTCAGCGGCGTCGATGGAGTAAAATAGTACACATTATTGACGGTGAAATGGTTGCGACGGTCGACTCGAGCATAGGAGCTATGGAGAATAAATGTTTGGGAGAGGGTCACATTTGTCACATTGAAGGTACCTTGTGGGTTTGGCCTTGCCGCTCCTGCTGTCATATTCCACCTGTTTTTTTTTCATAAGAGTAGATCACATTTTGATAGTTCATGTTTATAGCACCTTGACTTAGGAGAGATTATTTTGTGAGGAGTGCGGACAAGAGAACCGTCCGCATCAATACTGGGTATCCAGCGGTACCGAGTGCGGGTACCGAGTTGAGCACCCACTAATAATGTGATGTAGCACATTTTTATTGGCCTCCGGACGCCCTCCGCACTCCGCACAGAATATTTCTTCCTGACTCAAGGGGGTGTTCGGTATAGGATTAGATTCAATTTTAGTAGGATTTACTAGATCCTGTAAATCCGGATTTAGTAAATCCTAGACTCATAAATCCTGAAAAGTGTTTGATATGACAAATTGTAAATCTTGTTAAAATCGGATAAGTTGTTTGACAACATATTACAAGATGGGGGCACGGGAAGAAATTCCGCAACTATTAGTCGTATTAAATCCAAATAGGAATGAGATTAGGATTTAGACGGATTTACCGGATTTATACAGTAAATCCGTAAATTATGGATTTGCCGGATTTACAGGTGCGGGGATTGCATTTGGCTGAATTTACGTTAAATCCTACTAAAAACGACGGACAAATCAGATACCAAACACCCCTTTAAGATAGCTGAGCTAATCTTGATGCGTAAAATATAAGATACCTGATGGACTTTGCTTGACTGACAGAGAAATCCTTATCTGAAGGAGGTGGACCAACTGGAAGCGGCCCGCTTGGTTGAGTTGTTGAGTGCTTGTATTTAAGTACGGCAACTCCGGTAATATCCCGGCCAGTATGGGTGGAAGCGGCGACTATGAAATAATCTGAGACTGGCTGATTTGCAGTGACGAGAACAGAGTAGGATTGACCGACGTGAACATCCAGCGAATCAAATGTTATTTTTTGGGTGTAGGAGCCTTCTGTTTCAACCAATATCATCTGATGATTCTGAATTCTCAAGTTGAAGCTCAGTTCACTACCAACATTGGATATTCTCAACCTATAGGTCTTTCCTGTAATGAACCAAAATCGGAAAATAAATATAAGATGATTGATAGATAATTTTATGTCCTAATTTCATACGAAGAACTTAGACATATATTTAAAAAAGAGTTAAATAAGAGATATTAGAGTTTTTACTTGAAAGTTTCCTGAAGGAAAAAAAATCTTGGGAGCTGACATAGGTGAAATAGTCCACTAAGGTTTTATTTGGGACGGCTTTCTTACTCCTTTTTAAAGCTGCTTTTTAATTTGTGCTAGAAAGCTGCTTCAAAAAACCGTAAGAAAACCGTCCCAAACGAAGCCTAAATAATTAAAATTACTGGGATCTTCACTATTCCTCAATTAGAGAAGATAAGATTACAAGCAATGAACTCAAGTTAGACTCATATCTATAGTAGTGCTTACTAAAAAAGTTGTGGAGAAATGATGATGGTAGTCGTACATTATTAGTTGGGCAATGACGATTAGATTATGCTACTCAAGCAAAAATACTAGATTTTAGAATTTTTTTACATAAACCTAAGAAGGGTACAAATCACACTGCTTGACCCAAATGAAATTTATAAGTTATATCATGGAGATCCACTCTTTTCAATTGATTGAAGAAGATGGGATTACCAAGTAGAGAACTCAAACTTCATCTTTTATAATTGTATGAGTGTTTGCTAGAAAGTTTATGGAGGTGATCGATAATGACGGGAGTTGAACATTGTTAGTCGGATAATATTGATCAAATTATAATAGTCCAACAATGATTGGATGACAATAACGAGATCATGAAGATTCTCAAAACACTTCATCGGACAGAAAGCATTGGTTGTTTCGATCATAAATCATTCTTTTCTACATTTGTGTGTTCTAATAACCTCATAATTGAATTTTTAAAATTTGTTAGATTCCACATTTCTATCATAAACATGATAAATTTAGATACAATTTGACCGTTTGATTAATATTTTAAAATTTTTAATTATGGCTCAAAAACCTTATTTCAGCTCATTTAGACTAAATTTTGCATTTGATCAAGAAAAAAAAAAATCCATCACAAATATTTAATTAATCAAAATCAAAGCACAAATATATAGTCTACCTTGTTCAACCTCGATTGACTCGTGCTGTCCCCCCCAGGAGTTGTTGTATGGCCCCTTCCCATTGATAAGCATATGCTCATGCGTAGGCGGACCGATTCCAGCAATACCAGTGATCAACGTGCGAGAAAGCTAAGTTTCAAATAAATGAACAAAATATGAAAAATCTTTCCATCAAATTTAATATTTATATATATAAACTGATTTTGTTATTACTTTCTTTCCTCTTTTGCATTCAACCTCTTAGAATATTTTGTTTGAAACAATACTATTATTATTTTGTAGTCTCAAAAACTATCCAAAATTAAGAAAAAAAAAAAAAGACTAAAATGATCCATTGACTTTTTGTGAATAATCAAAATAGTTATTAACTATATTAAAGGACCATTTTGATCTTTAGCTCCTTTGAGATGAATCAAAATAGTCTTACCATGATACTATATAGATTCATTTTTAAAGACTCGATGGATCAAAATAGTTATTTAACATAATTGGAGACCATTTTGACATTTCATATAAGTTGACGGACAATTTTGATCCTTTTCTCCTAAATAAAGACTTAGGTTTCATTTGGGACGGTTTTCTTATTGCTTCTTAAAATTTGTTTTAGTTAAAAATTAAAATTTTTGTACTAAAAATCCGTTTTAATAAGCAATAAAAAAGCCATCCCAAATGAAGTCTTAGACTTTGTTTGAGACGGCTTTCTTATCGCTTCTTAAAGCAGCTTTCTAGTACAAAAGTTTTAATTTTTATATTAGAAACCTGCATTAAAAAGCAATAAAAAGCCGTCCTGAACAAAGTCTTAATCACTTTCAAAAAAAAAATCTTAATCAAAGGATTAATTTATAATCAGTTACCTGAAACGGCAAGGAGTTCCAGTCTCCAATGAGAAGATCGAATTCGTCTTCAGGTTTGTCAAATGGGACGTGAATTACTTGTCTGTTGTTGACTCTAATAGGACCGAAGCCACCTGCAGCCTTGTGGAAGTTTATGGAGGGGAAGTAGAAGAAACTACCTATTTGATCCTTCACCTGGAAGGCATAAGTCCAATTTTTGCCTGGCAAGATAGGGCAATTTGTTCCTGAAACTCCATCTTCCCATGAATTTAGTCTCTGCTGTATGCCATTCCTACAATTAATATCCATTCTTCTTACTTTAAGCATTTCTCTATTAATTACCAATGTTTAGGCACAGCAGAGAAATTATCATAGGAAAATTTCGATGGAAGATATTTAGATTAAAAAAAAGATTAAGATAAG
>NW_021319120.1:752794-760628 GCF_001605985.2 Dendrobium catenatum | reverse complement strand
TCCGACCGGACGTTCCTCTACGTCCGGTCGGAGGACGTAATAATTGTTCCTTTAATTCACACCATATATATATAAAATACCTTAAAAAGGGTTCAAACATAATAATTTTATTTTAAAATATATATATATATGTTTTTATTTATAAAGATTAAAGAGGAAGATTCGTCATGAGTGAGAATACCAAATGAAATCCTTAACGCTGAATTTGGATCTTACCGGCTGATCTTTGCCGACGGGCTTAATAGTGCGATCGAAGGATATGTGCCAGTCGAGGAAGATATTGGCTGCTTGAGTTGGCGATGAGAGCAGAGAGAGCAGAAAGGAGATAGCTACGAAGTACCGTTGAAGGCCGACTCTGGACATGGCGCCGGCAGGAGGCCTCTCGGTCATCTAGCGGGTAATTTGATTGATGAGACCAAGCTACATTTGGCTTTTATAGCCGGGTTTATTCCTTTTTTTCTATCTGACTTTGAAAGTTGAAAGAAAGTTTTGGATTCTAACTAAATTTTGTCAAATATGAATTTTTTAATTATTAGATCTACACAATATTTCTTAAACATTTTGAGTTGACCGACCTAATTGGGGAGTATGGGCTCCTTTTGTATTAAAAAAATGCAAACTATCTGTATCAGGCGGATGTACTGAGGAAGAAGAGAAAGCGAAAAGAAATTTTTATTATTGATTTTCCTTAAATTGCAGCGGTAAAACAATTTACTTATATAAAAATGTAAAAGAGGAAAAATAGAGCTATAGTACTGAAACAGAGAAATAATCGTCTTGTATGTTTGAAGAAAACGGTGATAGAAGGTATCCATGTTTTAATACTCTCCCTCGAGATGGGCTATTATGTCTTGTATATCCATCTTGGATGACAACTAAGTCAAGCGGTAAGTGTTGGATCTGAATTTGTTCGTGGATAACACTCGACCTTACTAGTTATTGCCACTAGATTAGAGCTAGGAGATTAGGTTAGGTTTGAGTCACTATAGAGAGTTAGAGAGTCTATAAATGCTATCCACAATAACTAATATGGAGTAAAGATCTTAAAAATGCCTATTTACCTTTTTGTTTATAAGGCTTAGAGGGCTATAAAAAAGATAAACTTAAAAGAGATAGAAAAATATAATATATGACATAGTTAACATGGAAGCATGGCTTAGCTATTTGAAATCCAAGTGGATCCCTACCTCGAGGGTACATACCTTGAATGAGTTTTTGAGGGTAAGTATATTGGGTGAGTCTTTGGGATCTAGTGTATGGGGTGAGTTTAAGAAAAATAATCCTTTGGATGTGGGGACAAGTCTATAGAGGCGTTATTTGGAACCCTGAGCATGAGAGACAAGTTCCCTTTGGTGGACATAATAGTGAACCGAGAATTGATTCTACCTTAAAATTTATGGATAAGGGCTTTTGAGGTGTGTGCTTCCTATAGTTAGATTGGAGATGCCAACGGTAGTTAGCTGGCCTTGACTGCTAATAGTTGTTGTGGATGAGCGATTCCTATTGAGGTTAGTAAACTCAAGGGCTCGAAGTGGTTGGACAAGTTATTTGATTAGAGATATCGAGTAATATCATGCCTTAGTTCATCCTCTTGAGACATATCTACATGCTATAATCCTTTCACAAGAGAGTGGTCATTAATCTAAGTGCTGACACCAACCAGCCTACTACAAGGTCATATTCCCCTCGAGCGAGTTCCCCTATGCTAAATCTCTTGATAGAAACATATAAAGTACATGCAAATTACTTAGATATTCATGCAGGAGTATGTACTTAATTCCTCGATTCACTTGATGCTTGAAAGACAAGTTATAAAAATGACAAATGAATTAAGGATGAGCATTTATTGCTTTTACCAAAAATAAAAATAAAAATTGAGAGTAAGTAGAATTTACTGTCTTGTTATTACTATAGCCTCGTGTATCGCACAGGTCCACGTACACTAGCTCTATCTACATATAGCTCCACATATAAATAAACTCTATAATGCTACTTAATTGAACTCCTTTTCTTATATCTCTAAAATGGATTGTTATGTGGGGAATTCAATTGTGTTGATCAATATGATTATTCTGTTGTCTCAAACCTCAAAGCTTGCTGGGGGGTGCGGGGGGTTTACCCCCTGCTTAGGTTCAGGTACTTTGCACCCAAAAAACTTATCCATACAATGCCCCGACGTTGTGAACCTGAGCATGCCAATGTTGTGTTTCCGAGTGCCCTAATGCTGAATGAGAGAGATCAAAACTCCGTGGCAGTATATATATGACGCCGCAGTTGATCAAGACAGAGGTTTGAGCGCCGCAGCGCTGCGAGACGGATTGGACGGTTTTCTTTCTCATTTTTCTGAAGGGTTGCTTCCCTTGGGGTTATTTTACTTAGCTTTCTCTTATATTTTTTATAGTAGTTAGACATTGAGAATGTTGCATGTGAGAAGAGAAGGAGAGAGTGAGATAGGAGATATTTGTACTTATTACTCCAAATTTTCATGATGGATTTCTTGTTGTGGTGTTGCTCCATGATTTTTTTTTATATTTTGGGTTTTTTCATGTTAAATCCTGGTATTCTTTACTTTTTTACTGTATTTACTTTGTTGCTTGTTTCATCATTATGGTGTTTACTCCTCATCATCCCGAACAATTGGTATCAAAGCGAGGTTCTTCAGATTGAGTGGGAGTAATGGCAGACGAAGCAACGTACAAGATAGAAAAGTTCAATGGTTTCGAACTTTGCATTATGGAGGATGCAAATTGAAGATTTGCTGTATCAGAAGAAGTTGAATTTACCATTGGGAGGAGTCACCAAGAAGCCAAATTCTATGACTTGGAGGAATGAGAGGTTCTTAACCGGACAGCACTAGATGTGATATGACTTTCACTTTCCTCATATGTTGCATTCAACATTATAAATGAGAAGACTATAGTCGATCTCATGGCCGCATTGACTAAGATGTATGAGAATCCATCGGCTTCAAGCAAAGTATTCTTGATGAAAAAGTTATTCAATATGAAGATGTTGGATATCACTTCAATGGCGGAACACATGAATAATCTTAATACTGTGATGAGTCAATTGTATGTAGTTGGCATCAATTTTGATGATGAGGTGAGGGCATTGCTGTTGCTATCTTCATTGACAGAAAGCTAGAACGGGCTTGTTACTACGGTGAGTAACTATTCGGGAAGATCAAAGATGAACTTTGAGGATATTGTGGTAGGAGAGCGAACAATGAATCTTCAAATTCTGCTCTAAGTGTTGAATCAAGAGGAATGAGTTTAGAGAGAAATCCAAATAGAGGGAGATATAAATCCTAGAGAAGAAAGTCTGCTTTTAGTATAGGGAAAGTTATATGCTGGAGTTGTGGGAAGAAAGGTCACTTGAAGAAGGACCATGCAGTCCCAAAGAAGGGTAGTAGTGGAGGTCAAGATAAAAATTATTCTGCAAATATATCTGCAGAAAAATGTCAGTCAAATTCTCCGATTTTATCTCTAGGCAATTCTGAATCTTAGGTGATAGATTTAGGTGCTTCTTTTCATATATGTTCTAACAAGGATGCATTCAAGAACTATGCTCAAGGTGATTTGGGTAAAGTGTATCTCGGGGACAACAAGCCTTGCAATATTGTTGGACAGGGAGATGTTGATATTAGAATGTTGGATGGGTCCATTTGGGGACTTAAGAATGTTATTCACATTCCTTGTCTGAAGAGGAGTTTAGTTTCTATGAGTTAGCTTGCAAACTCAGGCTATGTGGCATCATTCACAAGAGAAACGTGGAGGTGACAAAAGGGGCTATGATTATAGCTCGTGGAAGTATTGAAGGCACCCTATATATTATTAATAGAAGAGAAGATTCTATTGGATTATCAGATTCAATTGTTGATGGAGGTCTTTGGCACAATGACTTGGCCATATGAGTAAGAAAGGTATGCATTCACTTCTTACTAAAGGAAAGCTTCATGATTTAAAACTTATAGATTTAGATTTTTGTGAAGACTATGTATATGCAAAGCAACATAGGATGCATTTTTTAAATACTAGTTCAAAGGTCAAATCAAAGAAGTTGGAGTTAGTACATACTGATGTATGAGGTCCTGCTCCAGTTACTTCTATAGAAGGATCTTTGTATTTTGTCACATTTATTGATGATCGCAGTACAAAGCTATGTGTGTACTTCATAAAACACAAGTCAGGTGTATTTGATGTTTTCAAGAAGTGGAAGGCCATGATTAAGCTTGAGACAAGTCTAAAAAGATGAAGTATCTTAGATAAGATAACTCAGATCAGATAATGGTGGCGAGTATCGTGATAAGGAGTTCGAGTATTGTGCTTTGAATGGGATCAGACATGAGTTCACTGTTCCAAGAACACAACAGAAGAATGGTGTTGCAGAGTGCAAGAATAGAACTAGGGGTGTAAACGAGTTGAGACGAGTTGAGTTTAGATCTTATCGAGCTTGGCTCATTAGTTAGAAAGTGAGCTCAAACTCGAGCTTGACAGACGAGTTGAATCGGACTTGTAGTACAAATGTATCTTAGGAGATCAAGCAAAATCTTAAGGCTAGGACAAATGTATTCTCCTTCCTTGTACTATCTATTACTAACATATAGTGGTGAACCAGAGTGCTATGATGAAGCCATTAAAGTTGATGATTCAAATAAGTAAGAGCAAACCATGGATGATGAGATATGTTCACTTGAGTTGAATCGGACTTGGGAGTTGACAGAGTTGCCAGATGGCAAGAGAGCACTGTAGAATAAATGGGCTTATAGGCTGAAAGAAGAATAAGATGGTAGCAAGCACTATAAGGCCAAACTTATAATTAAAGGTTTTTGGTAGAAGGAAGGAGTAAATTTCATTGAAAATTTTTCTCCAGTAATGAAGATGACTACAATCAGAGTTTTACTGAGCATGGTAGCAGTGGAGGATTTACATTTAGAGTAGATGGATGTAAAGACAGTATTTCTTCATGGTGATATTGATGAAGAGTTATACATGGTGTAACCTCAAGGATATATGATCACAGGCAATAAAGAGATGGTATGTAGGCTCAAGAGGAGTTTATATAGACCAATGTTTAAAATTGTGTAATTGGGTATTAAGGCGTTCTTTGTTCATTAGGCGAGTCATAAGCCTCAAGGCATTTTGAGGCGCAAGCCTCAAAATAAAAAGATTGCGTAAAACAATAATAAATGTCAAAAGTAAATTTTTATATGATACCTATAGAATATGTGAAATTATGATATATTAACTTCCTATTGAATTATGAATTAACAAATTGACATTCATATGAAATAATAAATTGCATAAGAAATAAAGTGACAAGTGATAGATTGATTGAAATAGAATTAAAATCCAAATATTTTAAGAATAAAATATTAAATATAAAAATTACATAAAAGTATTATATAACTTTAAGTTCAACTCCAAATTTCTTCTTTCTCAATTCTCTACTAATTTACATTTAATTTTTAATAAAAGCTAAAATAGTTAACAACAATTTAGGAATCATCTGCACTATCAACACTGAGATGGTCTTTATCTGAGTTGTCATCATAACAAATTGGTCTATCCCCTGCCTCATTCGGTAGAGTCGAATTCCTCCCAATATGCTTCTTTTTAATTTATTTCAATCATGTTCATCTTCTAGAAATATTTGCATCAACATAAATATGAGATTAATGCTCCAAAATTTTTATTGTGGTGGCATGCATCTTTCAAGGTATTGTCAATGACAGCTACGATGGCGTTGGTTATGGTGAAAGCCGCGTGTTGGAAGTAGAGGCAATTGAGAAGTTGCACTCGAATGTGCACGAAGGAGTGATTTATGTTAGTTTTAATAAAAAATTATACAAATGGGGTGAGGCGTAAGCCTCACGCTAGAGAGGCGAGGCGTGCCTCTAGGCGGGCCTCAGCCAAGCTGAGGCGCAAATCTCATATAAAGCTAGAGGCTTAAGGGCATTTTTCACTAGAATTGGGTTGTGGCGAGCCTCATATTGGTCAATTTTAGATATAGACTGAAGCAGGCACCAATATAGTGTTACAGGAGATTTGATAGGTTTATGTCAGATAATGAGTACATAAGGTGTCAGGCAGATCAATATTATTTTTTTAAATTTTTTGATAACTATTATATTATTATGCTATTGTGTGTTGATGACATACTGGTTGTAGGTTTAGATATGTAGAAGATAAGATGTCTGAAAGAACAATTATCAAAGGAGTTTGAAATGAAAGATCTAGGTCTAGCAAAGAAAATTTTTGGTATGAGAATCAGTAGAGATAGAAGTACAGGTATACTGAAGTTGTCTCAAGCAGAGCATGTTAAACAGATGCTTAAAAATTTCATCATGAATGAGGCAAAACCAATTTGCACTCCCTTGGATAGCCACTTTCAGTTATCCAAAGAATAATCGCCTAAATCTGAAGCAAAGGAATAATAAATGAAGAAGACTCCATATGCTTAAGTAGTTGGAAGTTTGATGTATGTTATGATCTGCACAAGCTCTGATATAGCATATGCTGTGGGAGTTGTCAGTAGATTTATGAGTAACCCAGACAAACTTTATTGGGCGGCAGTTAAGTGGATTCTCAGATACTTGAGAGGATCAGTTGACAAAAGCTCTTTGCTTTAGTGGTGCAGGGATTGATCTACAATGTTATGTAGATTCTGATTTTCTTGGAAATCTTGATGGTAGGAGAAGCGCAACAAGTTATATCTTCGCTTTGGGAAAGACTACAATAAGTTGGGTTTCAAGTTATAGAAGATTGTTGCACACTCAACTAATAAAGCTGAGTACATTGCTATCACTAAAGCTAGCAAGGAGATGATTCAGTTGCAAAGTTCTTGATATAACTTGGCAAGGGGAAAATAAATGAAAGCTACATAGTGGCAACATGAGTGCTATAAATTTAGCCAGCAATGCTGCATTCCATGCTAAGACGAAGCACATCTAGCTTCGATATCATTTCATCAAGTCATTTCTTGAAGATGGTCTGTTATCTTTAGAGAAGATACACACGACTGAGAATCCTTCAGGCATGCTGACGAAGATGGTGAAAGTTGATAAACTGAAGTGTTAACCAACACAATAGGATAAAAAAAGGAAATAAAAAAATTTGTTTAAATCATTACCTTACCTAAAAGCCTGCTGAAGCCCATCTCGATTTTCTACTGAGATCCCGCCTCAGGTATAGTGTTGCAGCCTGCAACGGAGCTGAACTATCGCATCCAGCCCATCCCATGATAAAAAAGGAAATAAAAAAAATTGTTTAGATCTCCTTCCTTCCCAAAGCCTCACGTGAAGACCTCTTCCTCTCTTCTCCCATTGAATCCCTTGCCTGTGTCGGCCTCTCATGTAAGCCGATAGAGAGAGAGAGAGAGAGAGAGAGAGAGATCGAGGGAGAATTTCCCCCTACGTAACCTCCACCCTACCTAACCTCCACCCGACCTTGCCTTACCGAAGCCGGAACTCCAGCCTAGAGCCAACGTCCACCTCACCTCACTATCCCGACTCCATCCAGCTCCGTCGGCCCAGAGAGAGAGAGAGAGAGAGAGGGAGAACTCTTCTTACCCATGCCCTATCTCTAACTCACGCAAGCCTCACTCGTCCGATCCAATTTAATCAATAAGCCCAAATCTCATTTCACTCCTCTTAACCGAGGTGATTAACCTCCCTCTCTATCTCTATATATGTATATATATTATAATATATAATATGTATATGTTGTAAAAAATATATATTCCTCTCTTCTCCCATTGAATCCCTTGCCTGTGTCAGCCTCTCATGTAAGCCGATAGAGAGAGAGAGAGAGAGAGAGAGAGAGAGAGAGAGAGA
>NW_021319120.1:741759-752393 GCF_001605985.2 Dendrobium catenatum | reverse complement strand
TATATATATATATATATATATGTTTGTAAAGTAAAAAGAAAAGGATTTAAAAAAAGAGATATTTTGATTTTTGTGTCCTCCACCCGCCGGTCACCAAGGTATAATCCCTTAACCCTAAAACTCCGAGAACCCACTTTCGTTGCTCGCAGCACAACGAAACAACCACCTATACATGATTTTCTTAGTGTGGTTGGAGGAAGTTCGTCGCGATGCTTGGGACGAAACGGGTGATCACCTAAAATCCCTTCTCTGGCGTTCGTGGCGTATCGAAAAATACCCTATACACGTTTTTCATAGCATGGTGGGATGAGAATCCGTGCGATGTATATGACGAAATGGGGATACCCATAAGTACCCGCTTGCAGGGAAACAACTTTTTTTGGTAACAGATATCAAAGACCCATACACGCTTTTCTTAGCATGGTGGAGGACGAAGAAAATAAGGCCGCAGTGTTCTCGTCTGAGGACATCTACTATACATGCTTTTCTTAGCGTGGTGGGAAGGCCCAGTTTCCCCTGAATGGGGGAGACGTCGGTAGGCTGCCGAAATTTTGGGTGAATACAAGACCGCTCTTGGACTTAAATTTGAACCAATGACAAAATGAAAATGAACTACAATGAACATAATGTGGACTTGAATGAATATAAAACACTTATGTAAGACTTGAGTTGAACTCAAACCGAATACAAATTCAAACTTGACTCGAACATGACTCAAGGAACTAAGACTTAAACACAAATGAACCTAAACTCAAGTTGGACTTGATTTTCATATTAAGCATGACTTGAACATTTGAACTTGAGTAAAGATTTGACTTGGACCATAGAAGACTTGTACTTGAACATGAATTGGACTCGTGGATTTGAACCATACTTGAACTTGAATTCGGATAAGATGTAAAAGAACTTGAACTCAAATGAAACACATCAGACTTGAACTCAAATGAATAATGCAGAGAGTCAAACTCTAATTCGATGAATGTATGAGCATGTTAAAAATATAAATGTTGATCAATAAATTTGATAATGCAAGCAAAGATCAGCAAAGGGATGGAAGACTTAAAGCCTCAGTAAGCATGATTGTTGTTTTGCTCACAAGCAACATGAATGTGACAAACAAGGGAAAGCTGGAGTGTGCAAGTTTTGCGAACATTGGCCGATATACCAAACTCCTATGAGCACAACTAAAACTCATTCGCAAGCAAACGAAGACTCATGATGTGAAAATCCTAAGTTGTGATTCAAAGTATTCAAATGAACATCCATCGATGAGACTAAAGCAAATTGTCATGTTCAATCAATCAAGCTACGAGCAAGGAGAAGGAACTTATAATACAAACATTCGTCCTGTAATTGAAAGTCAAAGACTTGTAATAGCATCAATCACCAACCCACAAAAATATGCAAGAAGATTATGGTAGGGACAATGGCATGTTCAAAGGAGACATGGAACAAATGAGATATCAAATTAAAGTTGAAGTGTGGCCCTTCCACGGTCAATGCAAGTCAGCATGCAAACTATGATCTATTCCTAAGGAGACTGAAAGATTTGTAATGCTAACATGACTCAAGCAGTAGAATTGCAAGGTTGATGAATATGAAGAAATGTGATAGTGCTTATGTCATCAACGATAGTTCAATGGCTAAAAATTAATAATATATACACTGACAAAGGAAAGCAATACATAATGAACATGATGATCGATGAATTCAATGAGTTTGAAATGGATACACGAGTCTCCCACAAGCAGAAAGAGTTGATATACAATGAAGATGACAATACTTTGCATTCAACATCAATACAACAACAAATACATTCAAACTCGCAAGCAATGTAATGAATATAGTGATTTGCTAGCTATCATATACGATGATGTAGTAGGTCTACAAAACAAAACTGGAAGAATGTGAAAGAGATAACTTCCTTTCAAATAATGATGGCTAATTTGCAAATAAATACACAATATTCTATCTATAAGCAAAAATGCCTGATATAGCCTATTAGAAAATAGCAACCAATGAATTGCTATGAATACGAAAGATCATAAGCAAAACATAGAGGAAATCATGACAAATGAAACCATCTACAAGCTATGTAGCAAGGGGAAGTGAGTATGGAAGGTTCCTAAAGTCAACACTTGTCAAAATACAGATGAATGCCTCGGTCTTCTACGATACAAGGTTGATGTACAACAAGTGTAATGATGTTTTACTACCGACTTTAAAGAACAAGTGGATATATTTAGCTCCAAAAAGTAACAAAGTCAGAGTTGATGATATTCTTTATAACAGTCATACGAGAAGATGTAGCAATTCATATCGCATTCATCTGAGAATATCTGTGAAAGGATTATAGAGGCCGGGATACACTACAGTTTGCCCATAAGTATTTGTAGAATGATTATCATGAATACAATACGTCATAATTTACAATATTCATGCAAGCGGACAGAAGGTGTTCACAAATATTATTACAATGCCCCCGCACATGCACTATAATATGTATATACATACATACACTAAAGGGAAAAATACAATCACAAACCCCCGCATGGGCCCCGACGAGCGTATTATGAGTATACACATGACATTTATGGATGCTGTGTAGGCTAAATGATAAATCTAAGTTCGAATCCGATCCTTCTCGATAGGGCTCAAACAATTAAATAAATATACGGTCACGAGGTCGACCGGGATATTTATTTTATGCATTCATATAAGACCTTCAAAGCCCTTTATAAGAAAGATTCATCGATAAAATCATTCACCCGCATTGGCCCCTGCGAGCGTATTGTAGGAACACATGTGACGTCTAGGGATGCTGTGCGGGTTAATAAATTTGAACTCGGTCCTCATAAGCAAGTAAATAGGAGTCGACAAGGTTCAACCAATAATTATAAAATGTCCCCAAACACCCGCATGGGCCCCGACGAGCGTGTTGTGAGAACACACGTGACGTCTAGGGATGCTGCGCGGGTCAATAAGTGAATTCAAGTTCGAATCAGATCCTGCTATGTGGATCAATAGGAGTCGACAGGGTTCGAACCATCAAATAAATATACGGTTGTGACGACCAATATATTTATTTGAATACATTCATATTAGGTCTTTAATGTCTATAATCAAGAGAATTCACTAATAAAGACATAAAGCCAATGAAACCCGATTCTCTATAGATAACTCGACAGAGTTGACAAGGTTCAAGCCATAAATAGAAGTAATTGCAGTCACCCCTATGATGGCCCTGTTGAATAAAAAATTTCAACCGGAGGGGTTAAGTTCAAATGTCTTCTAAACCCGAACCAAATGCTCATCATAACTCCAAAACTCAAAAAATCTCAAAATCCAAAAATTTTAAAATTGAAATAAATCCATCAAAACTTAAAGCAAAATCCATCCACCATTCGCAATAATTTACCGAGGTGAACAAATTGAAAACTACTCAAGCTTACAAAGAGCTAATACCTAGTCGAAAATATCACTAGGATCCATTCTCAAACAATCTCTTGCACATAAGGACGTGGTACGTGTCCTCTAACCTGCCATTTTTTCCCCCAAATGGCACCGCAGGATAAACTGTTATGACTCAGGGCCCTTTGAACTGAGTGGCTGTACTGCCAAATGGCACCACAAAATACTAGTTATGGCTAGAGCTAATATATTCTTTAGTGGCATCAAATCCTTGAGATATGAATCAATAGAATATGATCGATAGGGCATAAAGCCCTTTGTTAGCTAAGGTGGATTCAAATTTGTCCCCTTAGACAAACATTCACCCCATATCTACAAGGCCCCCTTGGACGAAGCTGTAAAACCCTCAAAGTTCAAGTTCTTTTTAAAAGAATTTTTTTGTGCTATTAGTACGGACGAACCGTCAGTACGAAGTGAAGAAAATATTGAAAATCTGTATGGTTAGTACGGACGAACTGCTAGTATGAACTGAGTAAAGTGCAGGTTCGTCTGTACAAACCTGAGTTCGTCGGGACAATTTTTCCTGAGAGTATCGTTCAGGGACGAAAGAAATTGGAATTAATTTTCGTTTGTACGATCCGTGTCCAGAGGAGATCATCCCGGGATGAACGAAGAGTATCGTCTGGACGATCAAGTTCATTAAATAGATATTTTGAGATATTTTTAAAGAGAGAGAAAACGAAGGAGAAGAAGGAAAATCACGTTTTGGGCATCTTCGGTCCGTTTTCGTCTGTCGCCGTAGTTGGGAAAGTTGACCGACTCGAGGTAAGGCACATTATGCCTTTCTCAATTTTCAGAAATGTGGATTTTGACGGATTTCTTGTTTAAATTTTTGTTTCCGTTAGCGTAAATCTGGTATAATTTCGTACTGGTAAAACTTTTACCTCGTAACTTTTGGTATGTTATAGAGATTGTAATTTTATACGTTTTGAGTATTTTCTAGAAGATTTTCACCATGTATTTTGAATTCTGCTGAGTTTTTATCGAATACAAAATTATCTGGATGTTGAAAAATATTGCTTCAGTATAATGAAAGTCTTGAAATGATGTTTCTATGATCTCTGGTAATTTGATAATTTTCTGAAACTGTGAATTTTGATCTGTTGAATTTCCGTTGTCTGCCGTTATACTCTCTGGCGATATTCTGATAAGAATCTGATTTCTCTGTATCTGATGTGAGTTCATGTTGATGTGTTGTGCATGATATCAGAAGGCAGGCATAAGGGGCCAGAATCTTTTGAGATTCTGTCTGTGTCAGGGAAGGGAGGCATAAAGGGTCAGAATCCGTTGAGATTCTGTCTGGGTCCGGGAATATGAAAATGAATTATGATATGATAATTTTGTATATCTGATATATTCTGGTGATGTAAGCACAAAGAGAGGCATAAGGGGCCAGAATTCGTTGAGATTCTATCTGTGTTAGGGAAGGGAGACATAAGGGGCCAGAATCCTTTAAGATTCTGTCTGGGTCAGGAAAATCTATTTTGAAATGTGATTTGAATATTTTCTGAAATCTGTTCTGAACTTTGATTTGAATTCTGATTTGAATAATTCTGTGACGTAAATTTGATTCAATTCTTCTGTCTTTGTTATCTTATCTATTCTGTACGAATATCTGCATTCTATTTGATTTATGTTCTGTATGAATCTCTGAACTCTGTCTAATATTCTGATTTCTGTACGAGTATCTGAATGTTGCACGGTTATTTGAATAAAATATTTTAACGCTTTTGTGAGTATTTTGATATGAGAGTTTCTGGAGATTTTGATCGGCTAGTGTAGTCTTGCTGAGCTGTTAGCTCACTGTGGTTATCTTCATGGTTTTCAGGTTCTGGGAAAGGGAAGGAGATTTTGGACTAGCCGTTCAGTGTTTGATCTGAGATTAGGTATTTTTGTACTTTTGATTTTTGTACGGTCATGGCTATTCTGTTTTTCTGTTATGTTCTTTCTGTTTATAGCCATGCACTGTAATGTACATGATTATTTTGAGGATTGAGAAGAAGAAAATGTTGGATGAATTTCTGTATATTTGGATGTTTATAGTTGCTCTGTGTTTTATGTCTATTTGATTATTATAAGAAAGTCTGAAACAAATTCCAAAATTAGATCCTGGATTCATCCGTCGCGACTCAACGAGATGGGATTCGTTCCGGTCGTGCTGGGTCATGACGGAAGCAACCCATTGCTACTGAAAAGGATCCTTCTGTCAGGTTAGGTCGTCTGCCTCATCTGACTAAGTAGACCAGGGACCACGATAGCTCGGGATGACGGAACCATGAGATCTTGATCGGGTCCATCATTCATTTCCCCACCATCCGCTTTAAGTGCTAGATAGTGAAATTTTCAATTAACTGTCAAACTTTTCTTTCCAAATCCCAAATTATCAAACCCCTTGCTGCTACTATATGCCTTAATACTACATATCTACAGATATAATGTATATGATTGAAGACTAGCCTTAATTGAAAGTTCTATCTTGTGATCGAAAGGGGTAATTAACTATAGCAGTTTGCGCCTATAGGAAACCAGAACTCAGATCATAAAGTCCTCGCAAAAGGAGGGCGAATTCTCTGGGTAGTGTCTTATCGACAAACTCATCTGCCTTCCAAAATTTACCCCGGAACTTAATCCGTTAAAACTCTCCCCGAAGAAGAAAAAAAAAAAAACATAGTCGGGTGGAGGCCTGGGCCGAATTTTCGGAGCCCACATGAAGCTATATGTAGCTTTAGTTTGTCTTCATGGAGGATGAGAGTAGGGTTGAGCCACACTACTAGTACTATTATTGTTGTTATAGATCAAGAAAATGATTGATTGCAATTAGTTCCAAGTAGGAGATTATTATGTGTGGATTCTGATTATGTTGATTAGTCTGATTATTTTGTTGTCTTAGACCTCAAAGCTTGTCATGTACACTGGGTGGTGCGGGGGTTTACCCCTTTTTTTGGGTTCGGGTGCTTTACACCAAAATTTATTTTCCTGTATAAAGCCCCTGCACTGCATACCCGAGGGTTGAACGACAGAGAACAGAGCACCGAGCGGTATAGATATGGCATTGCACCAGATCAAGACATAGGTTTGAGCTCCCCAGCGCCCAAACTGGCACCACAGCACTGCGAGATGGACTGGATGGTTTTCTTTCTCGTTTTTTTGGAGGGTTGCATCCCTTTGGGTTGTTTTACTTAGTTTTCTTTTGTATTTTGATAGTAATTAGATATTGAGAACGGTGCATGTGAAAAGAGAAGCAATGAGAGAGTGAGAATGAAGAGAGATCTGTACTTATTTTTTGTAATTTTCATAATGGATTTCTTAGTGTGGCTCTGTAATTTTTTTCCCTATTTTGGTTTTTCCCACATTAAATCATGATGTCCTTTACTTTTCTGCTACTTTTACTTTCTTGCTTATTTAGTCATTGCCTATGATGCACGGACACGGCGATACAGACACGACACGACACGGACACGGGACACGGCTTTTTTTTTTTAAATATAGGACACGGGTACGGCACGGACACGACAATACATTTTTTTATATAATGTATATATATTAATGTAATATCATATTAAAAATGACAAACAATAATAAATGAATAGCATGATAACTTGTCTAGCTTATAATATAAAATATTTTGTACCAAATATCTAGTACAACCACAAAAATATAAGCAAATAATCACTTACTACAACATCAAGCATTCAAGCTTCAACTATTAGGATTGGCTTTAGAGGTTTGTTTTTGGCCTTCAATATCATCATCATTGAATATCACTACTTTCAACTCTGATTAAACAAGAGAAAGATTTATAATTGTGCAAAAAGAGAGGAGATAAAAATACCTTTACTGCCAAAGAGAAATGAAAATGAAAATATTCGATGAACGGGTATTAAATGTAGACGTTGATTTGGTGTTATGGATATGAAATAAGAAATTTAGTTTAAATCTCGCCAAATATAAGAAATTATATTTTTTAAAAATTATAAAATATTTAAGATACGCGTGTTGGACACGCGTGTCCAATTTTTTTAATATTTTTTTAATCGGACACGTTTTCGGCGTGTCCGACATGTGTCGTAGGAGTGTCGGACGAGTGTCGTGTCGGACACAGTGTCGGACACTGCACGCTTCTTTGAGGAGAAGTGTCGGTGCATCATAGGTCATTGTGGTGTTTACTCCTTATCTTCCCTAACATGGTCTCCACCTTTAAAGCTAAAAAAACTCATTTTTTGAAGGTTTGGAAGTTAATCTTGTCATAATGTCTTATTCACCAAGCCTTAGTCAATCAAACCTCTTTGAATGAAGTTGCTAAGTATGAAAATGTCTTAATCAAGCAAAGAGCTAAATGTTATTGGTTAATCGAAGGGGAAGATGATAACAAATTCTTTTACCAAATACTTAAATGGGAAGGGAACTACAACTTCATCAAAGAAGTAAATACTCCTCATGGTACTCTCCAATCTATTGAGAACATATTAGGTGAAGCTATTTCCCATTTTTTCGAACTCTTCAACAAGGATGATGCCTCCTTAAATCATTGTTTAGATGACTTCCTTGTTGGCCAGTCTCATGACTGAATTCACCAATGATGAGATAAAATTTGTTTTGTTTGAGATTGGGAATGACAAAACTCCAAGTCATGATAGCTTCACCTCTAAGTTCCTTAAAGATACTTGACGTATCACTAATAATTTTTTTTATTGATGCAGTTAAACATTTCCCCTATAGAGTTAAACATTCAACTGTCGCTCCCTATGCTGTGAAGTCTTAAATGATTATAGACTAATCTCTCTCTAAATTATTTGCTAAGCTTATTCTTTCAAAGCTCATTCATTAAGATTAATCAATTTTTATTTATGGAAGGGGCATTTTGGACAATATAATTTTGGGAAATGAAATTCTGAGAGGTTTCAGTAGTATTAATATTTCCAAACACTTCTATGACAAAATTGATCTTTAAAATGATTTTGATAATATAAACCAGGAATTTCTATGCAGAAGAGTCATTAATCTAAGCTTTTTTTACTATCTTTGTCAATTGGATTGCCGAATGCACCGTCAATGTTCATTTCTCTACTATCATAAATGGTTAGCTAAAGGGGTTCTTTGACTCAAAAAATAGGCTCAAGTAGGAATGCCCCTTATCCCCTTTTCTATTCTCCTTTATCATGGATGCTTTCTTTAGCTTAAAGAATGCTCATTGTATTAATTCATATTTCCACTACATCAACGATAAAGATGCTCATGTTTCATACTTTATGCATGCTGATGATTTATTGTTTTTTGACAAAGCTAATGTACCCACCATTTCTTGTTTCCTCTTCTGTTTAAAATTGCGCAATTAGAGGCGCGCCTTTACGCAATTCCTCCCAAAAACACCTCATAACCTACGCAATTCTGTGCCTTTAAGAGGCGTACGCCTCACTGGGGCTGAGGCGCACCTTAGAGGCGCAATTGCGCAACTCCTGGTGAGGAGCTTGATGCTTACAACAGGAGCAATTTGATGAAAGGGTCGAGCATGGTGCTTATTTTGGGAGCGAGAGTGGAAAGAGCTCTTCCTCCACTATATATAGTAGAGGTGCACGGGGTCCTATGGATTAGTATATGACTACTCCAGGAGTGGATAGAGGAGAAGCAGAGATGATGCCTGCAGCTGGTACTAGAGAGGGTCGGCAACAGGTTTGCATGGACATTGGGAGTTTTTTTTTTAGAATGCAATACCATTTAATATTGCTACATCGCCTGCCTACTTCAGTATGTTGCGGTCTGTAGGATTATATAGAAGAGGGTTGAAGGCACCTTCCATGTATGAGTTGCGAACATGGATTTTAAAAGAGGAGCTGCAGAATACAGAGCGGAGCATTCATGAGATTAAAAGGACATGGATTGAGTCTGGTGTGACTATTATGTCAGATGGATGGTTTGACATGAAGAGCAGGAGCTTGATAAACATCCTTGTCAACAATCCCTACGGCACGGTGTTCTTACATTATGTCAAGTAAGCAATAAACATGAATACATGATAATGTTCTTTTCTCTTAATGAACAGGGAAGAAAAAAGTGAGTCATGTTGAAGATGATGATGACATGGTATTCATAGATACAATTGGAGAAGAAGATTCACTTGAAGACCCATTTAGTGATGGGATATGATTTCATTTTAAATGTTTTTTGTATTCTGGGAGTTTTGTTAAACTAATATTTTGTGATTTTGTACTTTGGGACATGATTTTATTACATCTACTTTCTTATTTTCCACTATTTCATATATCATTTAGATATTTTTATTGTAAGGTACAATATTGTTATTATTTTCCTGCTAAAACCCTTGATTTTTCATTTACGCAATTCTGTGTCCGTGAGGCTTACGCCTCAGACCGCCTCGAGGCTTACGCCTCTCCTCACGGACGAAAACCGCCTCGAGGCGTAGTTACGCAATTTTAAACCTTGGTTTCCTCAACATGCTAAACATATTCAAGAAGGCTATAATGCTCTAAGCTAATGTGACTAAATCTTCCATATGCTTTTCAAAATTATTAACACTACTCTACCAGCTCATCTTTATGGCATCCTAGGTTTTGAAAGTCACCCATTACCCTAGGACTAACTTATTATACCTCTAACCTCCTATAATATTAAAGCTATCAACTACTCTAAAATTATGGACAAACTTCACTCTTGGTTGGCTGGTTCGAAGTAGAAAATTATATCATTCATTGGTAGGTTTCAACTGGTTAGGTCCACTATTTGGAACTATGTATATTACTGGCTCAGATCTATATCTATTCCTAAAGGCCTTAGAAGAAAAATCAACAGCTTGATAAATCATTTTCTACAGTGTAATAGGGCTAAAAAAAAATTTCACAATATTTAATGAAAAACTATGATCCTTCACTATGAGTATGGTGACCTTGGTCTCCCTTCATTAAATACACTTCATACATTATATAAGCTCTTGCGAAAACTGTATATAAATGGTGCTCCAATGCCTATCACTCTCTTTGGAACAAACTAAACTATGAAGCCTATGATGGACATACACGAACACGGTGACACAAATACGACAAGCACTTCATTGCCTTGTACTATTTTTTGTGGTAGCATTGTGATGGACCGGGTTTACCGATCCCGCCTGGACCCGCGCGGGTCTACAGGTGGAAGAGGCGGGGGGG
>NW_021319120.1:672543-734702 GCF_001605985.2 Dendrobium catenatum | reverse complement strand
TTATACTCTTCTCGTCTACTTCCTCAGCCTCTTCACTCCTCCACTCCTTATAGCTGCAATGGTGGTATTGTAGAGAGAGAGAGAGAGAGAGAGAGAGAGAGGAAAAGAATAAGGGAGAACAATGGTCAAGGTTGCTTGGGCGCTACTTCTTTTCTCTGTCGCCTCTCAGGTCCCGTGTCATCCGAAATCACTCGAAATCCTCTCGCTACTGCATAACCGCTTCTTTGGCCATGTCCCGTCGACAATCGGCGAGATCAGAAGCTTGGTATCGCTTGACCTTTCCAACAATGATTTCTCCAGTCCCGTGCCATCCGAGATTGCGGGTTTAGATCCCGTCGGCAATCGGCGGTTCAGAAGCTGGTGTCAATCGAATCTTCAGCAAGAAGCAGAAAGGTTCGCCGGTGTGGAATGATCGGCGTGCGGTGCATTTGTTTGATGGATAGTGGAAAAGCAGAGAGCAGCGCGACAACGACGGTAGCGAATATTTGCCGCAAGATTTTCGTCATTTTTCTGCTGAAAGCAGCCGACCGCAGCGGACCGCGGGATACAGGGAATGGTCGCAGGAAGCAACAGCGGACTGCAGAATTTTTTCTGCCGTGGTTCTGCCGCAATGTCCCAAACAATGATTTAATGACTTTTTATAAAGTAAAGCAGTAGTACCGCCGTCCCAAACGCACCCTAAGAGGATCATAGTCAACTTTATGTTGCAACTGGTTTTGCATAATAGAAAGTTCAGCACACTTAGACTCTAAGCGGATAGAGTTAACCCATCTCTTGGATTTGATTTCTTTCTTCAAAAGATTTAGCTTGTGGTAGAGAGAGCTAATATGGTTGCCTTGAATAGGGGAGGTGAAAATCGTGATCAAAGTGTCCCAAAAATATGGGATCTTGCACCAGTAATTTTTGAACATAAATCTTTTACAAGTATTTCTCTCCAAATTCGATTTGAGTATAAGTGGCGTGTGGTCAAAAACCAAACTATTACAGACTTTGCAAAAAGAATCCGGAAAGGCAGAAATCCAAGAATCATTAATGAGCACATGATCAAGCTTTAAGTGTATGGGGTTGTCCGCCCTTTGATTAAACTAAGTAAAGAAATTGTTAGAGGACGGAAGATCCGCCAGATGAGCATAAAAAATAAGAGAGTTTAAAGGAGCTATCTTAGAAGAATTTAAAGTTATCCCTCCAGACTTTTCAGAGGGAAACATGCAGCAGTTAAAATCTTCTAACACAGCCCAAGCCAAACCGTTATTAGGAGAAATCTATCTAAGCTCATCGCAGAGGACATTACATTCCTCAAAATTATTAAAAGCATAAAAAACAGATAACAGGAAAGGAGGGAGGTCCCCATTGTAAACCTTACTAGCAATAACCTGCTTAGAGATATAAGTAGGAGAAAAGGAGATCTTACTAGCATTCCATTTGATCCAGATACGACTAGGAGAAGCCGTATGAAAATTGTGACAACTCAGTTCGTTGTCAAAGATCTTGTGAGTTAAACAAAACCAAGGATCTTCAAGAGTATGTTGAAGAATACGATTTTCTAAGAGACAAAACATATCAGTGTCGTGTTCCTGGACCACTTTTTTGCAACACAAAAATTTATCAGGGTTGTTGAAATCACTGATGTTCCAAACCACGATATTTGGATCAGTCATGGATGATTATTTTTAGTCTTAGGGCCTTTCTTGGCGCCCTTTCCCCTTATGTTTCTTTGAGACTGAGGAGTTGTGCTTGGTTGAGAGGTATTAGGCTTATAGCTAGAAAGGGGTGAGGAAGTTCCCAGTTTTGTTTGAAGTAAGTGATCATCTGGTTCCGGTTCAGGTTCAATGTTGGAAGCAGTTTCAGAATCAGAGAGAGATTGCAAGATAGAAAATTTGTTTGGAGAGAGCATTTTTGGTGGAGGAATGTGAGGAGGAGGGGGTAAATCGGATGAGGAAGAAGAAGGCAGAGTTGGAGAGTTGAGGTTGGGAATTGTCACAGAATTTTGTTGAGGATGAGATGTCTCAGTAATATAAGGAATAACAGCAGTAGGAGCGGATTCTGGTAGGGTAGAAGAATTTGTTGGGGGAGGGATTTGAGAATTAGGCCGAGTTTCTATATATGAGAGCAATATGTTTGAAGAAGGAATGACAACATCTTTTGGTGGAGGAGCAATGTCTTGAGTTAAGGCATGGAGAGGTTCAGTGGGAATGTTGGGGTTCGGGAGGATGCCCGTGGGATTTGTGGATGGAGGTCTGGGTCTTCGGCTTGTACGCCTTCCACGGGAGATAGTAGGAGGGAGAGAAGGTTTAGGGTTTGGGTTTGATGGGCATGAAATAGCTTGATGGTTGAAGGATTTGTAGAGGTTGCAAATAGAAGGGCGCCATTCGTATTGAATTCTCAGATTGAAGAGCTTTCTTTCAACCGTAATAGGGACAATTGCAGGGTAGGTAGCAGTAGAGTCAACTTGGACATATACTCGAGCGTAGGTGAGTCTGGATTTGGAGGCTGTGAGAGCATCGACAGCAAGGGGTATTCCAATTTTTGTAGCAATTTTAGAAATTCCTACAGGGGTCCAACAACACAACTGTAAATCATGGATTTTGAACCATATAGGAACATTGGAATATTCGTCTCTTTCCGGGCTAAAATGCGAAGTCCATTTTTTGAAGATGAAGGGTTTACTGAAAATAAACCACGCTCCCTTTGACCAAACCATTTCATAATCATTGGTGCATGAGAATTTGAAAAGGAAAAATCCTTCACTAAGAGAAACCAGCTTGATGTTACCTTTGAGATTCCACAATTTTTAACAGCATTGAGGAGAGCCTCATAGAACGGTCTTTTACTGAGAGAGTAGCCAACCAAAGCAAGGTTCCATTCTTCAACAGCTCCAGCTATGTAATCAGTGGGAAGGTCAATGATTTCCTTCGCGGTGGGTAAGGTAGAGATATTGAACTCACATGTGTTTGGGGGATCAGAAAAAACATGATCCTAGGGTAAAGGGAACGAGGTTCCAGCGGGAAGAAGTGGAGAAGAGGAGTTGGGGAGAGGGGGAAAGGAAGTGGAGTAGAGGGAGGGATCCCTCCAGCGGTGGCGGCGGAGAATCACAGGAAGATGGGATGCCGGGAGTAGGAAATCCGCAAACCCTAGCAGCCGTCAGTGCCACTGTGGAGCTAATTCCTCGATTCACTTGATGCTTGAAAGGCAAGTTATAAAAAGACCAAATTAAATAAGGATCAACATTTAGTGCTTTTTCCAAAAAAAAAAAGGGCAGTAAGTAGAATTTACTGTCTTGTTATTACTAAAACCTCGTGCATTACACAGGTCTGCACGCACTAGCTCCATCTACATATAGCTCCAACTATAAATAAACTCTATAATGCTAAAATTGATCATAAGACTACTTAATTGAACTCCTTTTCTTGTATCTTTAAAATGGTCTATTATGTGTGGAATTTGATTGTGTTGATCAATCTAATTTATATGTTGTCTCGGACCTCAAAGCTTGTCTTATATATTGAGGGGTGTAGGGGGTTTACCTCCTTGTGTTCTTAAATTTTTTTTTCATACAATACCCCGGCAATGTGTACCCAAGCGCCCCGACCTTGTGTACCCGAGAGCCCCAGCATTGAACGACAGAGAACAGGACTCCGCAGTTTTATATATATGGCGCCGCAACAGATCAAGACAAAGGTTTGAGTGCTGTAGCACTGCGAGATGGATTGGACAGCTTTCTTTCTCATTTTTTTGGAGGGTTGCATCCCTTGGAGTTATTTTACTTATTTTTTTTATATTTTGATATTAGTTAGACATTGAGAATATTGTATATGAGAAGAGAAGCAAGGAGAGAGTGAGAGAGAAGAGAGATTTGTACTTATTTTTCTTAATTTTTATACTGGATTTCTTGGTGTGGTGTGGCCCCATAGATTTTTTCCTATTTGAATTTTTCCACGTTAAATCTTGGTGTCCTTTACTTTTTTTTTTCTTCTTTTACTTTTTTGCTTGTTTCATTATGATGGTGTTTACTCATCATCCCAAACAACTGGTATCAGAGCAAGTTTCTTCAGATTGAGTGGAAGTAATGGCAGACGAAGCAAGGTACAAGATTTAAAAGTTTAATGGTTTGAACTTCAAATTTTGCAGGATGCAAATTGAAGATTTGTTGTATCAAAAGTTGTATTTACAGTTAGAAGGAATCAACAAGAAGTCAGATTCTATGACAATGGAGGAATGGGGGGTTCTTGACCGGACTGCACTAGATTTGATACGACTTTCACTTTCCTCATATGTTGCATTCAACATTGTAAATGAGATGATTATAACCAATCTCATTGCCGCACTGACTAAGATGTATGAGAAATGATCAGCCTCAAATAAAGTGTTTCTGATGAAGAAGTTATTCAATATGAAGATGTTAGACAACACTCCAATGGCGAAACACCTGAATAATCTGAACATTGTGATGAATCAATTGTGTTTAGTTGTCATTAATTTTGATGATGAGGTGAGGGAAATTATGTTATTATCTTCATTGCTAGAAAGCAGGGATAGGGTTGTTACTATTGTGAGTAACTCTTCAGGAAGTTCAAAGATGAACTTTGAGGACATTATGAGGTTAATGCTTAATGAAGAGGTTCATAGAAGGGCGAACGACGAATCTTCAAATTGTGCTATGAATTTTGAAGCAAGAGGAAGAGGTTTAAGAGAAATCCAAATAGAGGGAGATCTACATCCAAGAGAGAAAAGTCTACTTTTGGTAGAGGGAAAGTTGTGTGCTGAAGTTGTAGGAAAAAATGTCACTTGAAGAAGGTCTGTACAGTTCCATAGAAGTGCATGTTAACCTAGAACAGAAAATCCAAAACCAAAAGCAATTATTATTTTTTAAAATACCTACACCATTCGGCGGCCCATACCCGTATGTCTATCGAAATCCCGTTAAATTCTGCAAATCGACACCATTTCAGAGATGGCAATAGGTAAATCTTTCCTTGATTGCTACTCCGCTCATGCCATAAAACGAAACAGAGCCTTCAAGCTCTTGCCCAACTTTCTTCTGTACACAAGAAGCGAAGCTTCTCACGCTTCAAGCTTCCATCCTCTGACTGCTTCCCACCATTTTATTTCCAAACTGACGACAACCCTTCCTCCGATCTCCATCCCAAAGCCTTCAAGCCATCTGCAACTCTTCTACAAACCCTTCGATGACCCATCTGTCAGATCCCGCGTTAAATTGACCCCCTTTCCTTTTCCATGTCAAACCAGATGCAGACAATCGCAAACCTGCCCTAGCCCACCACCTCAAGCTAGGCCGATAGATCCAAACCTCCTCTTCAACCCCTTCCTGATTTCCTATTGTTGTAGCCTCCTCTTTCCACCTCCAACCAAGCCTCATCTCATAATGAAACTTCAGCCATCGAGCAGCTCACGATCACCGACCTTGCCCTCTACCCGCCGAACCATTTTTTATCATCAACATCACACCACCGACTTCCATCCGCAGAGGTATAAAGTTCTAAACTCGAGAACCCATTTTTGGCGTTTGTAGTGTGATGAAACAATCACTTATACATGCTTTTCTTAGCGTGGTGGGAGGAAGTTTGTCACGGTGCTCACGACGAAGTGAACAATCATCAAAAGCCTCATTTTCGGCATTCGCAGCGCACCGAAAAATCATCCATACATGCTTTTCTTAGTGCGGTGGGATGGAAACTCGGTGCGATACCTACGGAAATAATTGACTGTGATGTCTACGGACCCATATACGCGCCTTTCTTAGCGTGATGGGGGGCGAAGATTATGACTGTGATGTCTACGGACATCTGCCAAACATGTTTTTCTTAGTGTGGTGGGAAGGCTCAGTTTCCTATAGTTTTCCCTAAATGGGAGAGATGCCGGGAGGTTGCTGGAATTTCATATGAAAATAAAGAGAACTTGTGAACTTAGACTTCATTTGAATCAAGCATGGTGGATGTGAACAAAACTTGAACTCAAATTCAAACTAAATTTAAATGAATTTGAACTTAAAGCAAATGATAATAAACAGGACACATATATTGAACGACAAAGGATCTGAACTCAAATGAACTAAGTGCGAGGAGCTTCAACTTAACTTGAACAATTTGAACATGCAATTGAACTTGCAAGGACCATAGTTGGACTTGAATCAAACTCAAAGGATAGGGAATCACGCACCAATTTGATAAATGCATGAGTAAATGAAAATGCCAAAATCAAGTAATAACTTTAATCGTTTGAATGCAATCAAATGAATATTAATAATCAAATAAAAGACTTGCGGATTTCAGCATAACTTGCTTATAATTAATTCAAAATTATTATAACAAATGCAACATATTCGCAAGCAAAGATTAAGTGAAAAATGCAATAATGTCTTCAATGAGATGCATAATCTACTTACAGATGTCAATGAGCAACTACAAATAATAACTCCAAACATTCAATTGTATTCAAATAAACACCATACAAGCAAATGCCAACCATGTAAGTAAATGTATAAGGATTTGTGATAGAAGCAGAATCAAGCATATAAATTGTTTGCGAACAATGATGCAAGACCTCCAAATAAGCATCAATGAAAACAACACAATACAAGTGGAAAATAAATTCTCAATGCAAATGAACACTGAATAAACTCTTAAAGCATACAAGTGATGAATATTAGTGAATGAAGGAGGTCGACATGCAACAAATGTAACAAGTTGCAATGCATACAACAGATCATGTAAAACAAAAGTTTCCTACATTTGCAATGCATACAACGACCCTACAAGTGAAGCAAGAGATTGTGAAATATATAACCTCCTCTCTACCGATGCCAACTAATTCGCAAATAAGTGCACATTAACTTACTAGCAACGAAGGCTGATGTGTTTTATTTGGGAATAACAACATTTGAAGTATTGTGAATGTGAGAAAGTCACATGTAGATACGGATGCATATGCTATCTACAAGTGCCAAAGACTCGTAGTAAATACAGACACCTACAAGCAATTATAAGATCGCCATGTATATAATAGTTGACCTACAAGATAAAGAGGTGGAAGAAATAGTCTGGCAATACATCATAATTCCCATCTGCAAACAACAATGTTGGATATACCACAAACATGACTGGCCCTTTATAAATACAATTATGTATTCAGCCTTCCATCTATGGTCAATATTAAAATCCTGTAACATAGTGATTCACTTACGACCATGTATGAATAGTTTAACATGGGCAAAAATGAAAGGGGTAGGTTATGATGAAAGTAGTCTGCTCACTACAGGAAAACCCGTCATTACCGGCGGACTAAAGCCGCCGGAACACACAGATATCCGACGGAAATATAAGTTTCCGGCGCACGTTTCGGCGGAAATTCCTACGCCGGTTTAGGTTGCGTCGATAATTTTTTTCCGACGAATCTAATGCGCCGGAAAACTTTCCGGCGCACTTCCCGACGCATTACCAGCGCAAATAATCGGATTGGTGCCGACGACTTCCAACCGATAAATTATGGCGCCATATGCACCGGTAATTTTCTGTCGTATCTTCCGTCGGTAATTACCGGCGGATAAAACACCGCAAGTTCGCCGTAGACAACCAACAGTTTTGTTTGCGGCGTAAAGTCTTCGCCGGAAATAAGCGGCGGACATAGCGCCGGAACGTGCGCCGGTAGTTTCCGACTGAACGAAGGCGTCGATACCTTCGATACAATTCGTTGTATCGTCCTTTCCGGCGAAGTTTCGGCTTAAAATCCGCCTGAAACCTGTAGCATTGATAAAAAAATTGCCTTCCCAGTCAACAATCAAATTTCCACACCTGCAAACCTATACAAATATCAATTCCACAACATTTCAATAGTAACATTTCAACAGATCAACATTTTATAACAAATTCACAACAGTTTCACAACAGTTTATAACATTAAAAGAAACTGTTCAATAGTATCAACCAACAAAAAACATCACATTAAAAGAAACTGTTCAATAACACATGTTCACAGAAATAAACAAGTTCATGTAAACTAAATTAAACTACTCTGACTCCGTGGACTCCTCCTCAGGTGGAGCTACGTATTTTCCACTCAGCTGATCCCTCATCTTGTGCATTTCATCCAACAACTGATTTTGTTGCTCCGTACTTGTTTGAATCTGTGCTTGCAGCTGAGGTTGAACCTGTGCTTGCAGCTGAGCTTGAACCTGTGCTTGCAGCTGAGCTTGAAGGTACATCCTCTAGCAAATGTCTAGTGAGAACATCCATAACTAAAGCAAAAAGATATGGACTTAAGGCTGATCCTATATGTAATCCAACCGAAATAGGAAAAAAACAGAAACAAAATACATTCCGTCGACGAAGAACGACCCTTGGCGGCGCGCGAGCAGGAAAGAGAGGAAAGGATGCTCGGCGAAGTCCGGTGACCATCGACGGCGAATTCCGGTGACCGTCGGCGACGTCAATCCACGGCAAGCAACGAACGGCGACGGGCGAAACACGCGAGGTGAGAGAACGGAAGGAAATGAATGAGCGGCAAGATGGGCTTGGTGTCGAAAAATAAGGCTCACATCGGCGGACGTTCCGGCGGAGTAAACGGCGCAATATCCGTCGGTCATTTGCGCTGGTATGTTTCCGCCGTAACGTGCGACGGAAATGGTTCCGAGCTCGTTTTACCGACGCATAGACCGGCGCATGGGACGCCGGAAGATTTCCGGCGTATTGTGCGCCGACAAATGCGTCGTAAGGTTTCCGTCGCAATTTTTAGGAATATTCCGTCGTAACCTGCGTCGTTCGTACCGGCGCAAAATTTTCCGCCAGAAAATCCGACGGTAATCGCGTGTTTTCCCGTAGTGGCTATAATTAATAGTCTCGAGCTTATAAATAAATACATCACTATATTTATAAATGGCGAGAGAGAACAAACTATGAATGTGATAAATACCCCATAAATATGCTCAAGAAATACGCAAACAAATAAGATGAATGTGTTTGTAAATGACGATGTTCCCTACAAATATATGCAGGCAGTGCATAATAAATACCAAGATATCTATACAGCCGACAACAATCAAATTGCTAGCAAATATGTTGGTCTCTTACCAGCATTGAAGATCACTATGAAATGAACGTTAATAAACAAGGGAAGGGCAAGTGCAACTGGTAGCCCCATCAATCAGCTTGTATGTAAGGAAGGATGAAAGCAATACATACAACAACACTTTCAACATGAAGGTAACACTAAGAATACAATAACTCGCTGATCAATGTATAAAAATAGTGTTGATGAGAGAGGATAGTCAGAAATCAACATCAAATTATTAATGAGCATAATGATTTGCACAAAGCCAATGATAGTGGAAATACTGCAGACCACAACAAATGCAACGAAGAGATACAGGCATACAAGCTCCTATGAACTGTTGTAAGAGATTCGTTGTACACCCAATATGCTATTTACAAGCAAAATACAAAGTGACTACATCAAATACAAATACCCACAAACTGCCTTAGGAGACCTGTCACGTGCACAAAGTGTTATCTATGAACAAATGCAGAAGATTCATTTTGGACTTGAACCAAACAAAATAGCAAGAAGACTTGAACGAATCACAATGACTTGAATCAATTTTGGACCTCAAGGAGCCTGAGTTTGAGCAACTAAATAGGGGACTTGAATCTACTTTGAGCTATAGAAACTTGGACTTTAAATTGATAAAAACATTATCAAAATGAAGACATCAAAATCAAATAATAACTTTGAGCATTCAAGGGCATCCAAATGAACTTCATGCAAATAAAGGATTTGTTTAATTAAACAGATTTGCAAAGTGAGTGAACATGGATGAAGGAATATGATAACATCTCTATCATCAAAAAATGATCCAACTTCAACAAAATACATCAAAAAGGGAGTTCAATATGTAGCGAACATAACAAATTGATGGCCAAGATTTGTTGAACAAGTCTTAAACAAATACAATTTGTAAGAAATCAACATCATTTGACCTCATGCAAGTATCCTGACTTGTTTGTAAGTGAACACGATTTGCGAGCAACAACATAAAACTTCCAACATATGTTGAGAGGTTATCACTGCCGATTAAAGTGCCAGCATCAGTATTACATAAGGGTGGGTACAGTTCATCCTGTAGGCAAGAATGCACAGTATGCAATGGATGCAGCTCATCTAAAAATAATCTAAAAAGGTTGTGGATAGGACAACAAGCATATTACTAATACCAACTAGTTTGTGAAAGTTGTGTGCTGCCTACAGATATGGAAAGGGGTATCCAACGAATGTGATTTATCTACAGGTATGAATCAGGGAACTTGCAAGACAGTGACTCGCTCACAATGCAAGAGTGCTCATAGTGAATGCAGCAGGTCGTACATAAGTGGTCATAAATAATGCATGATGAATGTGTTTAGACACTATAAATATTGTTGATGAATGAAGATAACAAATAAGCTATCGATACAGCAAGTCTCCCTACAACTAATATTAACTGCCTTGGGAATGTATATAACAGCTCCCATAAGTGCTGAAAGATATATATGCAAATGCAGCAATTTGTCAATCGACACCCATGAAGAAACTAGTGGTGGATGAGACATGCAGTGCCTTGCACTCAATCTCAAAGCATATATAGGAGCCTGCAACAAGCATTGGGATACTTATACAACCTATAATAAAATGGTAGTGAGTGAATGCACCTGTCTCCTACAAACAAGGGGATTCAATATGTGATTAACTGAAAAAATCACATATGTTTAGATAGTTTGAAGAGAACATATATAACTTTCATTCAATTAAAACAATACAACGACAATCAAATACACCGATCCTCATACAATAAAAAATAGCATGTCTGAAGCGTATTCGAGCTCCCTAAAAGTAAGGGAAGAATATACGTAATGAAGTGCAAATGTCTACGGGGGATTATAGGAGAGCCGTTATACATACTACATGATATATGCAAGAAAACAACAGATAAGATGCATAGCAAATACAAATGACTACAGGCCCTTGCAGGAGGCCCGTTATACATGTTAAATGTCACCTATGAGCAAGTGCTAAAGAATCATGGCAAATGTAGATGCCTACGAGTTACTATAAGAAACTTATTGTGCATACAACAGGCTATATGTGAGAAAATAAAAGAGAGCTGTAGTGAATGCAATTTTCTACCAGTAATAGCAGGAGATTCATTAGTACACAACAAGCTAGCTGTAGAAAGCAACAAGTAGTGCACGATATCAATAGATCAAGACCCTAGGCGTCCTATGATCACTTGTGGTGGCATCGTTAGGATTGCTGATATTCTCCTTCCGCTAAAGCCTTTCAAAGAGCGTGAGTGAGAGAAACTCAAGTTGACTTTTCTAATTGTTAAATGGTGGATTTAGCATGTGATTGAAGTTATTTTAAGTTCTTGTTATTCTACTGTGTAACCAATTGCCATAATAATATTGAAACTCTTAAATTCCTAAAATCCCATTTGGTGAAACATTAGTTTATTTTTACCGCGCTTAAATCAATTTTTTATAAGTTTCTAAAGCAATTCCTATTTTGTTTCACGTCAATAATTCTCTAAGCTAATGTGACTAAATCTTCCATATTCTTTTCAAAATTTATTAACACTGCTCTACCAGCTCATCTTTATGGCATCCTAGGTTTTGAAAGTCACCCATTACCCTAGGACTAACATATTATACCTCTAACCTCCTATAATATTAAAGCTATCAACTACTCTAAAATTATGGACAAACTTCACTCTTGGTTGGCTGGTTGGAAGTAGAAAATTATATCATTCAATGGTAGGTTTCAACTGGTTTGGTCCACTATTTGGAACTACGTATATTATTTCCTCATATCTATATCTATTCCAAAAGGCCATAGAAGAAAAATCAGCTGCTTGATAAATCATTTTCTACATTGTAATAGGGCTAAAAATAAAATTCACACTATTTGATGAAAAACTATGATCCTGCCCTATGAGTATGGTGGCCTCGGTCTCTCTTCATTAAATACACTTCATACCTTATATAAATCTAAGCTCTTGTCGAGATTGTATATCAATGGAGTCCAATGCCTATCACTCTCTATGGAACAAACTAAACTATAAAGCCTATGATGCAAAGACACGGACATGGTGACACGGATATGTGATAGGAAATGTTTGAATATTTCAATTAAACCCTAACAAGATTGATAAAAACAACGAGAAATTGTCAATATCTCCAATGAAAACAATCCAAAAACAGTAGATTGTAATATAGGAATCAAACCAAAAGCTAGAACATGCAAAGATACAATTGATTCTCAATTCAAGAGGAGGATCGTTCTCACCCAATATCTAGACAATGAATTTAGAGCCCAAGATATCCAAGAGAACTCCAAGAGAATACAATAATCAAAACATAACCCTAACCCTAATTCTCTCATCCTACTTAAAGCATGCAATTAATTAATCAAGCCAAATGACTAAGGAGCCCTTGCCGCTCCCTCCTTTCCCTCCAAAGAGTTTGAATTTGAAGTATTGGTGGACCCTATTCCTCTCCCTCTCTTTTTGCCGCCGCCCCTCCTTGAGTAAACCTGAACCGGTCCCTTAAGGACCGGTCTAACAATTCGACAACCACTTCATTGCCTTTTACTATTTTTTGTGGTACGATTGCTAGGTGACCTGCTATAAACTTGTGGGATCACATATGGATTTTATTGGGTTGTGTCTCTTACATTTATTCATGATTTATATTTCTTGGATACAGCCATCACTGCGTTGCATTTTTGCTAGTTTTTGGGGTACGATTGGGTTATGAAATATATATTTTGCTAGAGGCTATATTTCAATTTTGGATGAGATTGAGTTGATCAATTATCTGGGAGGTTCTTGTTACTGCCATTTCACGGAAATTTTCTATTATTGGCTGGGGAGATATACTGGTTTGATAGGAATGGGATTCTTTGTATGGCAGCACTCGCAATGTACTGGCTATATCAATTATTTTTAGCTTTTGGATGTACTAACAAAAAAATATGTATGCGATGATGATTACCAATAATTATATTAGCTTCAACCAGGCTATTGTCATTTTAATTCCAGGTAGCTCTTGGTCATTTGGCTTACCATAATGACAAATTTTTTTTATTTCTTCTTAACTAAAGGGAAAAATTGTGAGCGTCTTCTTGTCACATAGTTTTATTTTCTTTTGTCCAATAAAATTTCATATTTCAATTGGGTGGCCTTATTTTGGATTGGCTGGAGGTATTTTTTTCTATTTTTGATGAAACTTTTTGTCATGATTGTAATCATTTGCAAATCATTTTGTGTTTCATGAAATCTGCTTGCCCCTCTAATCATGAGTGGAGACAGTGCTGCCATGATTTTATATTAAGGTGCTGAAAGATATATTTTATTTTCTTTTCTCCAATAAAATTTCATATTTCAATTTGGTGGCCTTATTTTTGGATTGGCTGGAGGTATTTTTTTCTATTTTTGATGAAACTTTTTGTCATGATTGTAATCATTTGCAAATCATTTTGTGTTTCATGAAATCTGCTTGCCCCTCTAATCATGAGTGGAGACAGTGCTGCCATGATTTTATATTAAGGTGCTGAAAGATATATTGACTGTTTCTTCGACCATCTTCCTCCTCCACATTCTCTTCCGGTTCCCTCTTTTCAATTTCGCCTTCTGATGAGAGCTTCAATTTGGCAGATTTACCCTCACCATGTTGTTTGTTCTTAATGCTACGAAAAAGTCTGGGTAACTTTATAATTATCTTTTGATACCAAAATAAAATTCTGGGTAACTTTGTAATTATCTTTTGATGCCAAAGAAAATTCTTAAAGCCTCACTTGTAACTCGCTTACCAGTTCCAAACGCCAATTAAGGACCACTGGCTTTGGCTACTTCGCCACCTGAGTTTCCCATATGACTAATCTTTATGGAAAGATTTTCTGTCAGATATTCTGAAACAGAGACATAATAGATTTTGACTTATTAAAATGACTTAATACAGATGTCTATAAAACGTAAAAAAATAGAAGACTCAGATTTATTTATATGAACTTGCAGCTAATATGTGTTATTTGTAAACTCATCTTAATTTGTATTTACTAGATAGTTTTTCATCTTTATTTTGTAGTTCAGCTGGCAAAAATTGGCGTCCACTATAGCTTACTATTAATATTTTTAAAATGCTCTAAGCTTTGGCTTATTTATTTTTTCTTTTGTTTTATTTGGCTCAATGCACATTTAGGCTTCATTTGGGGCGGCTTTTTACTGCTGCTTAAAGCTACTTTTTAGTACAAAATTTTTTAATTTTTTATCAAAAAATTGTTTTAAGAAATAGTAAGAAAACCGCCCCAAATGAAACCTTATTGTTATTAACGCAATGAAGAAGTCTTGGCCGATCAAGGAGAGAGTTCCATTTGGCTCTTTGTTGATTGTTATTTCTGTTTTAACACAGATGTTAGTATTGGAAGGATTAGTTCCAGCTGTTTTGCTTTGATGTATTTGGCTCATATGCTTGCTTGTAGCGAAGACCTGTATGCGGAGTCTGCTTGCTTGGAATGTATTTTTACTCGGTTAATTTTTCTGAATGATTCAAATTAGCGAGAAAATTGTCAGAATATTGATAGAATCATTGTTGCTTATGGAGCAATTTGTCCAAAAGAAAGCACAAGAGAAAAAATAAGATAGAAGAAGAGTTATTCTATCGTTTTCTCTCTCTTCTTTCCCAAATGGGGGTTATTTGTATATTTACATTATATTCGACAAACTACTCTCACTAATTAACCTCATTTAATTATTAAAATGATTATATTTGGGTTCACATCATTACTCTTCCGTTCAAAGACTTTTAGGCTTCGTTTGGGACGATTTTCTGGTTGCTTCTTAAAGCAGTTTTTTAGTACAAAATTTTATTTTTTATACTAAAAATTGCTTTAAGAAGCAATAAAAAAGTCGTCCCAAACGAAGTCTAAGAGGCTATTTGATGATCTCAAGAGAAAAAAAAAATGTTGAAGAGAAACTTGCTTGAAAGAATTCCAAGAGTTCAACAATTTATTCAAAGGCATGCATTGGTACTAGCATAATGTCAAATCATCTATATATTTCATGGCAATTATAAAACATTGTTGGTCAAATAAATTGTGGAAAGAACAAAACTCATCAGCCTTGGCAAGCCATTTGTCTCAACTATCCCTTTGAAACAAGTAATATCTATTAAACGAGCCATTTGTGGCAAGAACATAATCGTGGATGCCTCCCTCATTTTCTTTTTTTTGTGCTCTTTAAATTTGATTGTGAAAACTTCAATGTGTGATTGATGGAAACCTTTGATATAGATTTTCACCACAATCTTTTATTCATCCAAATATGTATTTTATTCTATGTTTATAAAAAAAATACGCATTCAAATTGTGGGCTTTGAAAATTGGCGCCTCGGCTTCCCCGCACTTTTGAGGGAGAGTTGTAACTATAAAATGTTTCGAGTCAAAATTCTAGAATGCAGATTAGATTTAAGATAAGACTTTATCTAGATATTTAACCCTCATTTTTTTAGTACTGTTTGACATGGTTTCAAGCTTTCTATAAGCACTAAATCCTATGATTAATTATCCCTTTCGATAATGAGAAATAATTTTTTATTAATGTTAGTTGTTAGATAAAAACTAAATGCCCACCATATAATAGCAATAGTTTTAATATTTATAGTTTGATATTTACCATCTTGTACTTAAAGATTGTGGTGAAATGATAACGAACCCGATCAAGAGCTCATAGTTCGGTTGCCTTGGGTTGCCCCTGTAATAATTTGATAATTATGAAATAATTTTAAAATAAAAAAAATTTAAATTTTTTGTCTAAATTAGAGCACAGTGGTGTGTGTGCCTGTGAGCACAGTAATGCTAGAAGTTGCCACTGTGGCGCTAAAGACTATGTTCAATAGTAATTATAGATTCAGCATGCAGCACAGCGGCGCTAAATTTTAGTGCCGCTATGTTGACCACTTAAATAAGTTTTTATACATATATTTTCTCTACACTCAGCTCCCTCTCTCATTTTTTGTCTTGTCATGGAAGGAAATGAGGGAGGAGAAGGAAAAGAGGTGAGAGGAAAGAGAAATTTGAATTTTGGTTATTGATTGGTTTTGCCGCTTTACGAAAATGCTTAGGTCATTATAGATGACTTTTATCATATTTATTTTTTCAAAGATTTTGATTTCAACTATTGAATTTTTATCAAATTGATTTTATTACATTTTCTCCGAATTTAGTGAACTTTCATCGTGTAACTTTTCATATATCATAATATTGATTATTCTGAACATTTGGCTGGTTACTTATGAAATTTCACAAGATAAAATGATAATTACTATGTTTTGTATGATTTTCATATAATAGTAATTTTGGTATTTTAATATTAGCATACTATTAATACAAGCATTATAAATGTATATAGGTGTGTGATTGAGTAATAGCTGGTTGCTAATACTTTTATAATAATATGTGTGAAAGATAAGTAAAGGCTTATTATTTAACTGACCTATACATGATGATGGGTCGATGGGCTTTTCTTTAAATACTGTGATTTAGTATTATCCTCCACTAATTCATGTGATAATCACTGATTGGGAATACATGGAGTTAATTAATGTGTTGACATATAAAGAGGGATGAATTTGTTTAATGAACCAACAATTACTAATTTACTAATTACTTAGAATAAATACTATGCAAGCCATATTTTTTTACTTGTTTAGCATGACTACTATGATGCATGCATTGTACCAATTTAATATTACTATATTGTTTTATTGTTACTGGCACATATTTTATTAATACTAATATTGATTCACTATCACTTTTATTGCTACTGATTTACAATTATTGTATTGATTTTTTTTTGTTATTGAGCACGTGATTCCTATTATTGAACGTGTGATATAAAGCATGATATAGAATAACTGAACATCATATATATAGTCGTTTACAATTTCTTAATATTACTACACTGTATGGCTATGAATTTTAATAATTTTTTTGAGTATTCTCACCACTTATGATTTCTTTATTGATTAAATAACACTGCTACAATGTATGATTTAAGAATGTTTATTGTTTTATTGTTTCGACATCCGCATTGGTTTATAGATCTTATTATTTTTGAAATGCACTATTTTACTAGCCTCCATGTCATACTATTTTATTATTTTTTTTCAGGTTTTACTTTTGTTGTTTCTACATAAATTCATAGTTATATTGAGTATTATGGTTATGAACTGAGTGATTACATGTATAATGTTTCTTTATCATGCTTTGAGTTTCGTTGTAGGATTTTTTAGCTCATTATATGTGATTTAAATAATTTCATGTTAAGGAAAAGGATTAGGAGTGTGATACTGATTAGTTACAGGATTTTTCAAATTTTATTATTATTTTATTTCTTTTTATCTTTTAGATATTCTTTTGTAATCAGGAGTTGATGAATAGTTTATTATATATGTATGACTCTTGGTTATTGTATAGACTTTTTGGATAATGATTACATTTGTATATGAATGTTTTAAGCTTTAGATTCATTTTTCGTTGATATTTATATTATTGAATGAAATTAATAGGTATGGTTATTATATATAAAAGATAAAGATACAATTCTTTTTAATTTAGATTATGATGTATCATAAACTTGATATTAGAGCAAATGTTTTGGAAGAATTGAATTGTTACTAGAGCTATATAAATTGATTATGAGTTGGATAAAATTGGGTAGATTAATGTGCATTATTTACATATATAATTGAGTCCATGCATGAATTATTCAGATATAAGTGTGCAAGTGAACAATTGAAATGGATATGCGAGAGCAAAAATGTATCGAATGAACAACATAATGTAGCTCCAATAACCTTCAGACAGTGTTATGCAACTGGCCAATGTTATAACATAGGTAATGGGAGATATACATAACAAGTTAGCTGAGAAAAAGGAATAAGAGAGAGATAATCATTTACATATATTTTATAAATTGAAGTTTTCACTTATCAATGGAGCTTTAGAATCCCAAGCTGTAGAAGATTGACCATTGAGGATAGAAAAAAAAATCTTCGACAGTATGTAATGTCTAGAGAACTAGAAGACACTGTTAATTATTTTTCTATTTGAAGGTGAAGAGAAAAGATGGAGAGTATGACAACAACAAAAGAAATTTCAGGAAAAAATCAATACAGAGATTACTTAGGTAAGAGTTCACTATAGTATTCAGAATATGGTTTGTATCTCTTTCAGCCTGACAATAGATATATGAAGCCTTTATCGAACTAGAACAAGAACACAAGACAGTGATGCAACATGAAGCTGAGTTCACTGCATTGGCTATGTATGCTCCTTATTTAATTCCTACTACTGAAGAAAAGTGTTATGGGTTTATGTAAGGACTAAACAAGGAATTGAGACATTTGTTAGTACCTCTATGAATTCAGGAGTTTTCTGAGTTGGTGGAATGATCTAGATTGATAGAGATTGATTTGATAGTATGGGCATCCATGTATGATGTGACTAGGAGGAAGATTAGGGATAAATCAAGCAGGGATAGATAAAGTATCACTGATAAGAGAAGCAAATATAATGAGTTAAGGGAATTTGGATCGATAACATCGACCGGGAGAAGCAGTGAGGCACATTTTTCACATGTCAAATTTTTTTATCATTTAAATATTATTTCTATAAATGATATGGGTCACATGGAGGCTCCTTCAATTCCTATAAATATGGAGATTTGGGGAGGTTCATTTCAAACACTGCAAGCATCTATTGAGATCTTTGTGAGTTCTTAGGGTTTTCATATTGGTTTTATGCATACTCTTGGTGAGTTAGTAAGACTTGCACATTCCCTTATAAGTTTTGTATTTTTATTTATCATTCATATTTTGTTTCTTTACTATTGTTCATATTAAATTTTAATTGTTTAGCTTTACACATTCGTTGCTTATATTAGCTGTATTTTGCTTATGTTCCCTTTATGCAATTTTTAAGTATGTTTAGTTGGAATTCTAGTAGCTTACTGGCATCTCTCCCACATAAGAGAAATCTATGAGTCTGGGCCTTTCAATGATGCCAAAAAAGGTATGTATAATTGATGTCTCATGGCATCACAACTGGAATTCTTAAAAATCCCGCAGCTCAAACAAGCAAGCATAGGTTCTTGCATGAGAAATTTAACAAGTAAATTATTTGGCCGTGTTTCGAATGTTCCTGACGAGTTTCCTCTCATCATGCTAAATAAGGCATTTACAAGGCTCCACTAGTCGTGGCATACATGTCGCTGATGGGTTTCACTACTAGCATTGCAAACGTCAACAACTAAGAAAAGCTTGTACATGACTCCACTCATTGAATCCAACATATTGCTAATAAGTTTCGCCCATGACGCCGCAAATGACACCGACTAGCATTCTCCTGCTATAATAAAAAAATGCACCTACATGGCTCCATTCACCGTAACAATTGTGTCACGGATGAGTTATGAGACATTAAGAGTTGCATTTTTCACCTTCGCGTGCAAAGAAGTGAAATGTCACTGATGGAGCGAGTTCAAGATAAATAAATTATATTATATGTATTTTTCTATTTTTTATTTGATTTTTTGTTGAACTGTTTTGAGATAGGGAAATTCATTTAACTTTTTAGAAAGAGAAGGGTTTGGGAGGGTGCTAAAGAGGTGGTTTTTCTGTGTAGAGAGAATGTGAGTGGCTAGTAAGAGAAAAAATATTATCTATTCATTGAGAGAGAAAGAGAGTGTGGAGGTTTATTTCTAGAGAGAAAAAGAGAGGAAGAGAGGTGGATGTTGAGGGGGATTTTTCTCTATGTTTAGAAAGATAAATTTAGAGGAAAGATAAGAGAGAGAGGAGAGATGGGTAGAGAGTGAGAACGCAAGGTAGGGGTAGACGAGGTGAGCAAGAAACTTTAAGAGAAAGAGAGATGGGGAAGAGAGAGAGAGAGAGAGAGAGAAACAAGTCGGTGGCCTCCAGAGTTATGGGTGATAATTGATAGGCTTAGAGTTACGCAAGGGCGATCGAAGGTCGCGTGCGGGGTGTGGGCTCCGAAAATTCGGCCCCAGCCTTTACTCGCTTTTCTTTTTTTTCTTTTTTTTCGGCGAGGGAGTTTTAACTGATAAGTTCCGAGGTAAATTTTGGAATGCAGATGGGTTTGTAGATAAGACACTACCCAGAGATTTCGCCCTCATTTTGTGAGGACTTTAAGATCTGAGTTCTGGTTTCCTATAGGCGCAAGCCCCTATAGTTAATTACCCCTCCCGATCACGAGAGAACTTTCGATTAAGGCTAGTCGTCGATCAGATACGTAAAAATGCTTGTTATCTGGCATATAGTAGCAGCAATGGATTTAGGTATTTGAAATGTTTGGAAGTTTGGAAATTTGGAAATTTGGGCATATTTGATATTTAAACTATGAAATTTCATCATCTTGCACTTAAAGCGGATGGTGGGGGAATGGATGATGGACCTGATCAAGATCCCATGGTTCTGTCGTCCCGGGCCATCGTGCATGGTCCCTGGTCTACTTAGTTAGAGGAGGTAGTCGACCCAACCTGACAGAAGGATCCTTGTCGGCAGCCATGGGTTGCTTCGTCCAAGGGGACCTTGTAGAATTAGGTTGGATGTTTGTCTAAAGGGACAAATTTGAATCCAACTTAGCTAACAAAGGGCTTTGTGCCCAATCGATCATATCCTATTGATTCATATATCAAGGATTTGATGCCAATAAGGAACATAACAGCGTTGGCCATAACTGGTATTTCGTGGTGCCATTTGGCAGCAAAACCACTCAGTTCAGAGGGACCCGGGTCATAATCGTTTATCCAGCGGTGCCATTTGGCGGCGAAACCGCCAGTTATAGGACACGTACCATGTCCTTGCTGGCAGGAGATTGTTTGAGAATGGATCATAGTGATATTTTTGACTAGGCATTTGGCTCTTTGTGAGCTGAAGTAAATTTAAATTTGTCCACCCCGGCAGACTATTGCGAAGGGTGGATGGGCTTTGCTTTAGGTGTTGATGGATTTATTTCAATTTTAAAGATTTTTGGGATTTTGAGATTTTTAGAATTTTGGATTTTATGGATATTTGTGTGGCGTTTTGGATTTTGAATAAACTTTTTGGGAGACAATTGAAAGTATTTGGGAACCCCTCCGGTTGAGATCTGCATTCAACACGGCCATCATCGGGGTGTTCGGGGTCATTTTCATTTAAAGCTTGTACCTTGTCGACTCTGTCTGGCTGTGGACAGAGGATCGGGTTTTGTAGGTTTTACGCCTTTGAGAGTGAATTCTCTTAATTTTAGGCTTTGAAGGCCTAATATGAATGTATTAAAACAAATATTCTGGTCGCCACGGTCACATATTTGTTTGTTGGTTCGAACCTTGTCGACTCCTATTGATCTATATAGAAGGATCGGGTTCGAACTTGAATTCACTTGTCAACTCACGCAACATCCCTAGACGTCACGTGTGTACCAACAACACGCTCGCCGGGGCCCACGCGGGTTTTGGGACATTTTATAATTAAACCCTGTCGACTTCTTTTATCTACTTAGAAGGATCGGGTTCAAATTTAATAATTCGCACAATATTCCTAGACGTCACGTGTGTACCAATAACACGCTCGCCGGGGCCCTTGCGGTTTGAGATTGTATTTACCCCTTTTAGTGTACCTATGTGTATACAAATTACAGTGCACCTGCAGGGGTATTTTGAAAGTACTTGTAGACGCCTTCTGTCCACTTGCATAGAAGTTGCGGATCCGGTGACGTGGAGTTAGCAACTTCTGGATAGAATTGTTCGTTGCTTCGTACAGGTAGACTGTCGTACACTACTCGTTGTCTTCTGCAGGTGGATCGTGGTGTACCAACTAATCTCCTGCCTTAGGTAGTAGGAGATTATAGTTGTCGTATTCTTCATGCATTTTGTTATGGTATTTGATCTCATATAGTATATCCTCCACTGCTATAGGTAGGTAGGTAGATGTACTCCATAGATTGAAATTGATTTTAGGATATTGCACTTACTGAAGTCTTTCTACATCTACCCATCAGTGGCATGTGGCACATACATCTGTCTTCGTAGAGAGATTGTATGTATTGCAGATCTTTTGGAGTTGAATTGTCGCTGATCATACGAACTTCCACATTATACTCCATGACTTATGCGAAATGTTCTTCTATTGTATTGCTTGTAAGGTTGAATATGGTTGACTGTAGGAGTGTTACAAATTCACTGTTATGCTTATTGTAACCTCTCAATATTTATAGGAAACTATTGCATCTATCCACAAATTAGCTTGTCATGGATCAGAGGGGCATCACCATACTCATTGCATGTATCATCTTTATAACCTTCCTTGCTATGTATAGGTTAGGTGTTGCATATATGACGGCTCTCTTTTGTGGTGATTCGTAGGTACTTATATGCATCGTAGATCACTTGTTGTATATATGTTGTTATTCGCATATTGATTGACATGATCATCGTGTTCATCAAGAGCCTACATTGTTGCTTGTGAACCAGTTCCAATTGCAAACTCCTAACCTTTAAGGAAAATTTGGTATATACATGATAAATTTTATATTCATCATTTGCTTGATATTCACCCCTTGTCTAGCATGAACATGAAGGCTATCAACATTTGTGTGAAGCTTCATGTTATTGGTTGTAGGTATGTCATTGCATTCATGCTCTTGCAATCATTACAATTACTCCAAATCACCCACATACATGATTGGGGTAGATGTATAAATCATTCATAAACATGCTAAATTGAAATACATGAATCCCTTACTTATCCATTTGATATTCATTTGAATACATAATGGACTAAGTACTTGTTCATCACATGATATCTTGAGCTTAGTTTTTTTTTTTTTTTAATCTCTTCAAATTAGATCATTTATGATTCATTCAAATTCTTATGTGTTTCAACTTGAGTTCAAGCTCAAGTGTAGTCCTCTATTAGTTCTCTTGCACTTAGTTCAAACTCAAGTTCAAGATTCATAGCTCTTGCATTTGTTCACTTAGGCCTCCTTGCCATTGCTTACTTGATCTTCATTTGAATGATTATGATTGTCACTTATCATTCAATGCTTGTAGAGATCACAAATCTTTTATAAATTCATCATTTTGATCATTTGATATTTGATTACAATTTTCATCCTTAGATGAAGTTCAATTTAATGTTGTCCTCTTATATTCAACTTCAATAAATTTCAAATGTCATCATTATTTAACCTTCATTTGAGTCTCATTTTATTGCAATGATGAGTCTTATTACTCTTTATTCATTCAATTTTTTATTCAAATTGTTTAAGTCATTTTTTTAGTCCATGCTCTTATGTCTCCTACTGTCCAAATAATGTCCAATATTTATTCAAGTCCTTGTCTTTTTCAGACAAAATTTCGGCAGCCTCCCGGTGTCTCCCTCGTTTAGGGGAAATTTTGGGAGACTAACCTTCCCACCACGCGCAATAAAGACGTGTATGGTAGGTGCCCTTGGACGAAGACACCGCAGCCGTGTACTTTCTTCCCACCACGTGCAATAAAGGCGTGTATGGAGCCTTCCGGTGCACCTGCAAAAAAATAAGAATAAAAAAAAAAAAACAGTTTGCTTTCCCCTCGCCCGAGGGTACTTATAAATGACCCCGTTTCGTCATAGGCGCCGCACCGGGGTCCCATCCCACCACGCGCAATAAACGAGTGTATAGGCGGATTTTCGGTGCGCCGCGAATGTCGAAATAGAGTTTAAGGTGATTACCCGTCTTATCGTAGGCGCCGCACCAGGGTCCCATCCCACCACGCGTAATAAAGGCGTGTATGGGCGATTTTCCGGTGCACCTAGAACGCCGAAACGAGAATCTTAGTTGAAAATTCATACCTTTGTGATGGTTGGTGAAGTCGGTGAGATGCACGAAAATCTTCTCTTTTTTTTTTTAAACTCCGTCTCATTTTTTTTCATTTGAATCCTTCTTCTCCTCCCTTTTTTTTTTAACTTCCCTTCTCTTTTTTTTGGATCCCCCTCCTTTTTTGTAACACCTCTCTCGTTACATATATATACAGCACAATTTCATAGATATTTGCTGTTAATAATATCAACTGTTATTAATAAAAACAAAATAGCCATCACTGTATTTATCAATATAATAGAAATAGCTACTGATGTCATATGCAAGAATATGATCAAATGGAATTCATAGCAAAGGCAAGATTTTAACCTGTAGTGTGAGTTCTGAATGGTTATGAGAATGTAGTTATAGGAATCGCAAGGGGAAATAACATATGCACTTTTGAATGTGTGTATAACCATCTCAGTATTTAAATTGCTAAACCTTTGTTCATCAAAGACTATCTTCTATGCATTTCCTAACACTAAAGATACCACACTTAATAACCTTAGTCAACAGCAAGATAATTAAACCAAATAATGATAGCCATGATATTGATTATAAATAATGATGATTATTTAATGGCGCGCAACAGAGAAATAAGAAGTTAAATAGAACTAATATAGCATCAGGAATGAACCTTTTCTCTCCTGGGCTATTGGATGTTGGCCGAATGGTATCAAGCTTAGAGTGAATGGACCACGTGGACTAATAGGCTAGTTTGAAATGGGTTGCTGCGGGCAGGTTATGTGGTAGAATGGTTTGGATTTATTGCTTTGTGGGAAAAGAGGCTTTGCAAGACAACAGTAAAGTGAAGATGCAACGTAACTCCCCTTTTTGACGTTAGCGTGGGTAAAGCAAAGAGAGATTCACGTGAAACACGAGCGTTGCTTGGATTTTGAACAGGGAAGTGGGGATTTAAACGGCTGAGGTGGAGTTTGAGTTCGGCAAGCCTTGGGGAGGAGTGAGCAAGAGATAAAAGAGAGAGAATACAAGGTAGAAAGTCAACACCATCTCCTCCAGGACTAATGAAAAGATTCTACTCATGCACGTCTCCAGAAGAACAAATAGAAACCATATAAATTAAGTCTAAGTTTCCAGAGAAAATAAACACTGCTGCTACTACGATCTCTCCAGCAAAGCTTCCAATCAAGCAAATGGATCGGGTGTAGAGGACAGAGAACGTGAGGGGGAGAGTCGGGCCTGCTTCGGGTTTGTGGAAGAAGACTTGAGCGGCCGTAGGAGGACTTAGAGATGGGATCGGCAAGACGAGAGGCTTGGTTCTTCGATCAGACAAGCAACTGGTGTGGAAGTGGTTGGCTTTCACTTGAAACAGAGGCGGGAGAAGAGGCTGGAAGAAGGAGCTGTTGCTGGGGTCGCTTGGAGTTCGAAACAGCCTTGGCAGGAAAGTGGAGTGAAGTGGAGGCTCTCGTGGAGTTTTATCCACAACTGAGAAGGGCGGTTGGTTGAGGGGTTATTGTATATGGAAGAACGGGAGTCCGAGAGCCAACATAAAAAACTCTATTCAACTTGATTTTAACGATGAGGAGTATCATCTAATCGAGGCCATTCGCTGGATATTTGGGAAAAGACGCTCATCCGAGGATTCCACCGGATTTTCGGGGATTTAGCAGAAATCAGAGCAGCCGAGGTAACCAAAATTGATGAGATTTTGATATCTCATTTGACTTTGATTTTTTATTTTTCATCTTTTTTTTTTAACATTAATAATAATATTATTATATTATTATTAATGTCATTAGTAATTTGAAAGTGGCTATTAATTACTAATTTCAAGGAGAAAGGCGTTGATCTTCACATTGCCTCAAAATTTGTGCAATATGCCTCGTTTTGTGTGCTAATTTTGTAAATACCATTTTTGAACAAATTAGCAGTGTATTTAGGGTATTAACAATGTTTCGATCGCAGTGACACAGTCCGTTTTGAAATCGGACATCGTTCGAGCATCGTCGAGGCCTTGTTTCCCTTGTAGTGCGTACCTTCGCAACATATTTGAATCGCTTCTTTGAAATTTGCGACACCACATCAAACGATCCAATTTGATCAAATAAAATGTAGAATAAAAATAATAATATAAAATTACAAAAAATATAGGATAATATATCATTGTCTATAAGTAGTTGGAATGAATAAAGTTTTAATTGATTAATTTTAATTTCATGTGATTGAGTTAGTGAGAGAAACTAGTGAGAGAAACTCTGGGATTTTCAAAAATCTGTTTCGGCGGTTTTTCATCTTTCTTCACGGCGGATTGATCCGGTGATCCGCCGGATCTCCGGCGAGTCAGTAAGAATCCTATGGAAAACAAACGGATTCTTTCGTCGGATGCTTGGAAGAATTACAGGAAAGGTTTGGCTGTTCCGGTCACGGATGCTCTGGAAGTCTTTAATGGTGGTGCAAAGATGTTTGAGAATTTTAATCAGAATTTTAAAAGTTTGAAGGAGAAACCGTTAGTTATCAACGAAGGAGGTTTGCTGAGAAAGAAATGTGTTCCTGACTACGTCCCTGGCAAAGGAAAAGAATTGGTGGAAGACCATTGTCTGAATGTGAAGGATTTGTCGCCCCTGCAGGCGTCAATTAATCATGGGACCTTCGAAGGAGATGTAGGGGCGTCGTCTTCTAAGGGAAGAACAGAGATTTCTTTTAAAAATCTTAATTCAAAATCTCTTCCCTCATCTCCGATTTTACGAGATTTTTCTAAATCTTCGGTAATTCATAACTCAGAGGATGCTAGTAATGTTGATGTGGAATTGTCTCTAAACAAGGAATCTAATCGGCTAACGGTGGTATCAGAAGCCTGTGCAGATAAAATCAATACTTCGATTATTGGAGAAGGAAATGTGAAGTCAAATTCAGTTTGGAGTAGACGACCATATGTTAAGGTGGACAAGTTGGAGCTGGGATCCTTTCTATCTGATGATGGTAAAGTTGCTTTGCTACATGCTGACAAGGAATTGGAAAATGCAAACAGATTAAACAAGTCCCTGGTGGTGAAAATTTTTGAGGAAAACATCCCATTTCACATAATCAGTAATGATTTGAGAAGGCTATGGGATAAATTTGGCAAATTCCATATCACGGGACTGGGACTTGGATGGTTCTTATGTGCTTTTGAGGAGTCTGCTGCCCTGGATAGCATTCTTTTAGGAGGCCCTTGGCTAATCAGGGGACATATCATTGGCTTAGACAGATGGTCTGTGAACTTCAATCCTACGTCGATGAACGGAATTACAGCTCCCGTATGGATCAGATTGAATAATATACCACTACAGTGTTGTGATGAGATTAACATATGTAGAATTGCTTCTCTAGTGGGAAAACCATTTCTTCTTGATGGGAAAACATTCCAGTGGAGTAGGAGGGAGTTCGCTCGTGTGTGTGTTCGTATCCCTCTAGACTTGTCACTACCAAAAGGCGTATGGGTGAAGGGTCTAGCTGGCGAATTTTATCAGAAAGTTGAATATGAAGGTATTCCTGGGCTTTGCTCTTTTTGTGGTAAGATGGGACATGAGGTAAAATCATGTGCTGAATTTAAGGAAAAACAAATGCTAAATTTGAAATCTGCTATTCCATCTGAGGAAGGAAATGTTCAGGGTAATCAGGAGGTTATTGCTGAAGAAAGGAAGATTGCAGATAATCCCTGGATCCAAGTAAAGCATGGAAGAAAAAGAAACAGCAAAGTTTCTTTCAGTAGGAAGGTTCTTAATAAGAGAAGTTTGGCTCCCAGGAAAAAAATTTTTATCCCCAAAACAGGATCTTCTATTGTGAAAGAGATGGGAAAGGTGGTAGAAAAACAATTTCAAGGCATGGTTGATTTAGATCAACCTGTATCAGAGGTGAATGTTAATTCGGTAGTGGATACTACTATTACAGAAAACGTTGTTGGAAATAATTCTGTAAGCAAATCCGGTGTGGATACTATCAATAAATTTGAAGTGTTATCAGAGCTTCTGGTAACTAAGGAAGCAAATTGTGTAGATGATAATAATGAAGAAGGTTTGGAGGAAGGGGAATTACGGAATTCTATTACTGAACCTGGTAATCATGAAGCGGATATTGATCTTATTCGGCAAAATGATGTATCGTGGGCTGAAAACAGAGACAGACCTGTGAATAACTCAGCATTGGATGGTAATCGATCAGCTGAGAAGAAATCGAAACTTTTAAAAGAACTTAAATCCCTTGTTTCAGGTAATGTTATCCCTCATAATAGGAAGGTGGGAAGTAGTAGAACCAAAAAGGTGGGGGGACCTGACCCCTCTTCCAAATAATGTCTTCAATATTATTTTGGAATTGTATAGGAGCAAAAAAAACAGAGGCTGCTCTATACCTTAAGGAGATTGTCAAGGAATATAGGGTGTTCTTTATTGGTTTATTGGAGACAAAAATCAACTCTCATGATAATAATCAACTGTTTAAGTTTTTGGGCTTAAATTGGAGTTCGTTTGCTGTTCCTGCGGCTGGATTGTCTGGTGGGATAATGGTGCTATGGAGGAATGACTTAGCTACCTTTTCGGTTATTGAAGCAACATCTCAAATGATCTTGGGTAACTTGGAGGTTCACAGCAAAGGAAATTGGATTGTGGCTTCTATTTACGGCTGTACTAATGCCCTTTTAAGAAAAAGCCTTTGGAGGGATATTGAAAAGCACTGTTCTAATAATCTTCCTATGATTGTGGGAGGAGATTTCAATTGCTTGTTATCACAAGCTGAGAAAAGAGGAGGTAAGAAATTTTGCTTAACTCAAGGAGCAAAGGATTTTAGTAGTTTCATGATTGATAATGATCTACATGAATTAAGTTCTATGGGATCCAAATTCACATGGTGTAACAATAAAAATGGTAATGCCCGGATTTTGGAGAAGCTAGATAGGTGTTTAATTAATTCCCAAGCTTTGAATTCCTTACGAATTGCTTTTATTAAACACCTCCCCCGCATTGCTTCGGATCATTGTCCCTTACTACTTGAAATTTATAAACAAAGAGAGAAGTTTAGTAGAGAAATACGGTATGAGGAGACCTGGGCATCTTATTATGGAGCTTCGGCTTTGGTGAAGAACATCTGGAAGAGGAAAAGCTTGGCTGATCCGCAAGCTGCCCTCAATCTAAAGCTTAAGAGAACTTTAAGGGGACTCTTCTACTGGAGTAAAGCTAAATTCTTGGAGCTGAATTCTCTCAGAGATAGACTGTTGATTGAAATTCAAGATATTCAAAAGGAAGAAGAAGAAGGCTGGATTTCTTTTGAAAGGTTACAACTATTGAGGTTTAAAATTAATGAACTCAATGTAACCTTGGCTAGAATCAACTCTTGGTGGAGACAGAGAGCTAAAGTTAAATGGATGGATGAAGGGGACTGTAATTCATCCTTCCTTCATACTTATGCTAATGCTAGAAGGAACACAAATTGGATTAGTCATATCATGACTAAGGAAGGTAATATCTCGGAAGATATTAATTTGATTCATCTCACTTTCTCAGATTTTTTCAAGTTGAAATGGCAAAAAATAAAGTGCTCATTGGAAGGGTGGCCGAGAGCTTCCAATGTCATTAGTAATGTTGACCAAATTATGCTTGATGCTGAGTTCACAAGAGAAGATCTGTGGTTGGTTGTGAATAGCTCTGCTAGAAGCATTTCGCCTGGAGGGGACGGGATCACTTTCTCCTTTTTCAAAGATTTTTGGGAAACAGTTAAAGAGGATGTATGGCTTGCAATCAATCAATTTCTAATTTCTGGTGAAATGATACAGGATTGGAAAGAAACCTTGATAGTTTTGATCCCAAAAATTAAAAGTCCTGTTGAGCCTTCTCAATTCCGTCCCATCAGCTTATGTATGACCATCTATAAAATCATAGCAAAAATGTTGCTGAACAGACTGGAAAGGGTTATTCCTAATATAATCACGGTGGACCAAGCGGCTTTTATTAAAGGTAGGTCTTTATCAGATCATGTGCTGATTGCTCAGGAAGTTTTTAACAAATTCAGATGGTCGAAATCTAGAAGAGGAATGTTGGCTATTAAACTTGACATGGAACAAGCTTATGATAGCATGGCATGGGATACTCTCAGGCAAGTTCTTGAACGATTTAATTTTCCAAAAAGATTTATGGAGCTTCTATTGCATTGTGTGATTGATCCCAAATATTGCATCTTGATTAATGGTAAGAAGACAAGTTGGATTGAAGGGAAATGTGGATTTAGTCAAGGTTGCCCTTTATCTCCATTTCTTTTCATTTTATGTTCTCAAATTCTGTCTAACGCTTTATTACTAAGAAGGATTGGAAGAGGTATTTCTATTTCTGCTTCAGGACCGAAAATCTCTCATCTTCTTTACGCGGATGACATTTTAATATTTGCGGAAGCAAGATTGAAAGAGGTGAAAGAATTAAAGAAAATTATTTCTAACTACTGCAGTTGGACGGGGCAGAAGGTTAATTCTACTAAATCCATTATTCTTTTTTCAAAGAATACTAGAAGAAGAAATCAAGATAAAATAGGTAAGCTTCTTAAATTCAATACTGTCAAGGAGATGAATTATCTTGGAGTTAAAATGACTCTAAGAAGATTGGTAGCTTCGGATTTTCAGCCCCTTTTGGAAGCAGCAGCTAGTAGATTGAACACATGGGGTAAAAGAAGCATTTCATTGGATGGTAAGCTGATTCTAACTAAATCAGCTTTCCTTTCTCTTCCGGTGTTTTTGACGTCTCTCTCACTAGTTCCAGCGAGTATTCTTAAAGAATTTGATAAATTATGTAGAGGCTTTATTTGGAGTAAAAATAACGGTAAAACAGGACTTCACTATGCCTCTTGGGATCTACTTTGCACACCTAAAAATGAGGGAGGAAGAGGATTATTCTCGGCCACTTTAATGGCTGGTCCATTACGTGCAAAGTTTGCTTAGAACTTCTTAACCAAGCCAAATTCCCTGTTGAATCTCATTCTCAAAGCTAAATATGGGGAAGACTTATGGTCAGATATGGTGAAGCAAGGCTGTTCTCAAACATGGAAAATTGTTAAGATGGGAGCTCAACACCTTAAAAGAATTATTAAATGGGAGGTATCAAATGGTTCTTCAATCAATTGGATGCAGGACTCTTGGATTCTGGACAAAATTCTTGCTCAGTGGCCGACTTTTTTCAATATCCAAAACAATCAGGAATTACTTCTTAATTCTTTTATCACTAATGGCTGCTGGGATATAGATAAACTGAGAGTTGTTTTCAGCGATCATCTTATAGAACTGATTCTTAAAATCAAGATCTGGGAAAATAGAGATGCTGATACGGTGATATTAAAATCTAAATTCTCTGGGAAGTCTATTACCGCTTTAGCATATGAAGCTAGTTTAAATCACAAAGAAGAGGTGGTTCATTGGAAATGGTTTAAAAAGTTAAAGTTAAAACCAAAAATTGAATTTTTTTGGTGGAGACTTTGTTATGATGCTATTCCCTCTAACACTTTTCTATTCAAGAGGAAACTAAGCAACTGCTCGGGTTGTCCTAGAGGATGTGGAGAAGAAGAAGATAAAAGTCACTTAGTAGGAAATTGCTCTAAGATCAAGAGAGTTATTGACTTATTGAATTGCTGGGGATTTAAAATGCCGAATTTCCATGACTTTGAAGACTGTTTAGACAGTTTTAAAAATGACATGAGAACTAATTCGATGTCTGGGAATATCTTTTGTAACATGATTTTTTTGGTTTGGAAGAGTAGGTGTAAGCTTATTCATAATAAGTATGAAGACGCAGATAACTATATTGCTGCCAATGCTATTTCCTTTGCGGTGAGAAGCAACTTTATTCAGATCCAATCGGAAAACTGAGGTGCTAACCAGCTTTTGCTGAATTCTACTTGGCATCCTCCTCCTACCGGGTGGATTAAAATAAATATTGATGCAGCTCTTAAAAGTAATCACTTGGCGGGAATAGGTGGAGTTATCCGAGATGATAAAGGAAGGTTTTTGATGGCTTTTGGAAACAAATATATACATTGGGACATTTCTTATTTAGAGTTAATGGCTATTCTTGATCTGAAAAAGCTGCTCAAAGAATGGATGATGGAGGCTCAAGGTGTGATAATAGAAGGAGACAACTTAAATATTATCAATCTGCTTAACAATGCAATCAAAGAATGGAAGGTTAGTAAGAAGATTGATAAGAATTTGGTTTTCTTACTTGAGTTTAAGCAAGTTGTTTTCTCACATTCTTTTATAAATGGGAACAAACTAGCAGATATATGTGCTAATTTGGGCCTTATAAGATCTTTTGTATGGGAAGATCTAGATGATGTTATAATTCCTCCTTCTTTCTTGTATTGCTTGAAGGAGGAATGTGATGCTTTAGGATTACTTTGATTTGTTTTTCCTTCATTTCTTTAATGCATTTTTTGCATTTCTCTCAAAAAAAAGAATAAAGTTTTAATTCTAGTTTGAAAAAAAAACCTAACAATTATCCTAACCACTCATGCTTATTATTGCTTAATTTGAATTTACATGTTATGAATATAATAATTGACTTTTCAATTCTGAATTGAAGTATATAGATTAAAGATTAGATTTATTTATAGTTAAAATAAAATTTTCATAAGTTCACCAATATTTGTACTAATTCTCTTATCTTATTCTGTGTGAATTTAAGTATAAGATTGTCGTCAGACTCTAATTTTTTATCTTATACCAATTTTTGAATGTACTCACTTTATTTTTCTTCATTTTTTCTTTTTAAAACTCTCTTCACATTTTTTTTGTGCAGTACATAGTTAATAATTTTGAATATCTATTTTGCTTAAACTATTCTTATAATCTTAATGATTTTAATAAGTGATTTAATAAAATGGCTAATTCTAAATTTAGGTTTCTTATAATTTTAAATTTTAATCTACTCATATATATTCTTTAACCTTAATTATTCATCTTCAATTTAAAGGTCAATGTATAAATGCATAACTTATAAATTCAAGTTAAGTCAATAATTTAAATGATCCTACAATAGCATTATTAAAGTAAGCAATGTATCAATAATTCTTTTCCTTATAATCTATATTATTGTCACATTTTCCATCTCAAGCTGCCAATCTTTTGATTCCTCATAGAATTAAGTTATATTTTCCATCTTTCGTCTAAGTTTAGCTACCTAATCTCCTAATATTTTAGAAGTTTTAGTACTCTTACTATTGCTACTCCTACTAGGTCTCCAAACACTCTAGGCTCACTAAGGTCTCTTTCTTCCTCCTTTCTCTTAGTTTGCTTAAAGCCCAAAATTTTTCTTTTTGTAAGGGTTGCAATGGGAAATAAATGTTCTTCAGTTAATCCCTCATACACCTACTACAACACACAAAGCATAAACTAGTGAAGAGTGTCCTAATCCAATATAAGTAGTACCTTATGAGAGAGGAGAAAATAATCTTCTCTTTATCAATGGAATACCCCATTTAAATAAAATGGTTTAATATGGCACAATCATGGGTAACTTCACTAATATTTCTACTAAGTGGTAAATAGTCTGAGATGAAATAGTGACAAACCTTAGAGGTTTGGGTCAGGTAGGTGGTAGGGAAATTGATAATTTTATTATCTCTTTTTCTAACTTGCTCTGCTATTTGGACCATATAATAATTTAGAATATCTTGAGAATCTATTAGTGTTCCAATAAAAGCAGTATTTTCATCAAATTCAAAGTCCCTAAGTTTATAAATTTTGTTTATTACCATAGAATTGAAAGGGATCCACTTATCCCAAATATAGCATTTATTTTATACTATGTACTTTTCATTTGCAAAAAAATTCTTTAATCACATTTACAATTGCAGTAAAAGTCTCTTCACAAAAATGCTCCTAATCCCTACAGGTAATAATTTGCATGATTTGGTGGCTAGGATTATGAAAACCCCTCTCATAAATTAGTTACTTGGTCACAACTAAATCAACAAATCTGGATTATGCATAAGCAGAAATGAATCTACTCTTATTATAAGAAGAGGAAACCCTCTTCTTTCCAAGCATTTGAGAGGCCATCAAGCTTGTGATGACTAGAAAGGAGAAGAGTTTGTAGGAATATATATGTTATAAATGAAATGAAAATGTAACCCCTATTTTATAACTTAATGAAGCGTTGTGGTGCTGTGAGAAATGGCACCATGGCTCTCAATATATGAACAAAAAGACAAAATGGTCAAACTAACAAGTGTTGTAGCGGTCCAGGCCATTTAGTGTAATGGTGCTAGTTTTTAAAAATTATTATGTCACTTTGGAATTGTCTACTGTTGCAGCATTTGACACTTGTAAGCGCAATGGTGCTTTTATTAGTAACTATTGTGACACTATTAATAAAACAATAATGATAGTTCCATGGAACCATAATATTAGTTACCAACGTTACAAAGCATACCAAAGTTTATAATTAAAGTTATGATCATACAACTTTCTTCTTTACATGGAAAAGCCATGCTTTTTTACTTGAATAACTAGGTGTTACGGCGCTCAAACAATCAACGATGTGGTGTTAATTAATCAAGTAAATAGTGTATCAAATGCCCATTTCCTAAAGTTTTTAGTGCTACAGTTCTTATTTTCAAAATTATGGTGCTTGGGAGGTTAGCACTGCGGTGTTATATCATTCAATGCTGTGGCACTCAATTAATCTTTTGCTTATTTTTATTGATTAAATTTAGAACATAACTTAATTAGAATAAAAAAAAATATGTCAAGAATAACAACATATGCAACATGACTCATATGAATTTAAAATAACATGACACACTAAACAAAAATCTGGGTTGGCTCCCATGTAGCGCTAAGTTTATATTTTTTAACCAGACTTGTCAAGATTTATCAATTTAGTTGGGATAAATTGTTACCAATCTTCAAATGATTATCACTTGAATCTTCTCCTTTTTTTCCTTTGGGTTAACTTTAGTATTGCTAGTCAATGATCCAAGAGGTCAACTACTAACTAAAATTACAAGCGACTTAATTGGGTTTCCAACTTTTTAATTAAAGCAGCTTGATTTTGCAATTGAGTTCATAACTTCATCACTACATATTCTAATGGTGATTTTTCTACTTCCAAACTAATTACTTTGATTATATATATAAGTCTAGGATTAACAGAAGGTTGCTCAAGATTATTTTGATTTACTCATTAATTATTTTGACTATAATTCTATTTATTATTCCCAGCAAAATTTTTTGACCAATTAAAATTAGAAAGGTTCCTCCAACTTGGATTATATGTATTGGAGTAGGGATTATTTTTTCTTCCAATTAAATTAATATTTTTAATCCCTTGCATATTACTATTTTCATTTAACTTTTTATCCTCCAATTGCGTAAATAATTCAGTTCTGAATTCTACATTTTCTCCCATTATGCTCAACTCTTTAGAAATTACTACAACTTGTACAGTCAAAATTAATAAAGTATCAAATTCATATACTCATAATCCTCTCTTAGGATTTACCATATTTCAAGCCACTAGAAATTATTAGTATGCATTTCCTCTATTAATTAATATGCTTCTTAATATGGCTTATATATTAATAGTTCATTATAAAATATTTGAATAAGTAATCAATCAGGTAAAGAATGGTTAGGGTATTTCTTAATCATTTCTTTAAATCTTTCTTAACTCTCATAAATCGATTTTTCTTCAAACTGGGCAAAAGATGTGATATCATTGCTATATTTAACAGTCTTTGAAGTGGGAAGTACTTAGTAAGAAACTTATGAGTCACTCATTCCAAGTGATTATAGAGCCTAGGGGTAAATAATTCAACCACATCTTAGAATTTTCTCTTAGAGAAAATGTGAATAATCTAAGTCTAATAGCATCATTACTAACACCATTATACTTAAATATTTCATAAATTTCTAAAAAATTGGCTAAGTGTAAATTGGGATCTTCAATAGGAGTTCCCCCAAACTAGAATTTTGAACCATTTGATTTATGATAGGTTTTAATTCAAAACTATTAATATTAATGCTCTAATGAATTCTATTTACTAAAGGCTTTGTATAATCCCTAAGATGTCTAAAATGATCTTGATCTAATATTGGTTTAGCAATTTTCACAATCTTTTTCAATAACAACATCAAACCTTTGTGTCTGATTAAAAGTAAAATTTTCATTTAAATCTAATAAAGAAAGATCATTTCTAATATTTTCTAACCAAGTTTTTTTAGGTCAACCTCAACCTTTCTTAACATAAGTCAATTATAATACCTCAACTTTCAAAACCGGGTCATCGGAAGGCCTCCATTTAATGTGACCAAACCATCTAAGGTGACTCTCTCTAATCTTATCTTCCACTGGAGCTACTCCAACCTTTTAACGTTTATGCTCATTTCGTATCCTATATCTAAGGGTCAAGCTACTCATCCAACTAAGCATCCTCATCTCTACAACACTTAACTTAGTATTATGCTTCTCTTTTAATGGCCAACATTCGACACCATTAAGCTTTGTCGGTCTCACCACCATCTTATAGAATTTTCCCTTATGTTTGAGGGGGACATTTTTATCGTACAATAAGCCTGATGCATTCCTCCACTTCAACCAATCAAGCCTGATGCATATGCATCCCTAGATCTCTATCAAGCTTATAGGGATAAAAAAAGATATATGTTGTCCTCTTACAGTTAGAGTATCTCCTTAAGAACCTATAATATTTTACATCATATTTTTATGCATGTAAACATCATATTTCAATACTATTGATTGTTCTTGTGTTCCTTCCTTAAGGTTATACATCCCACTAAATTTTAACTATAAATATAGCCACTATATGCATTAAAAAAAGAGTGAGATATTATTGAAAATATCTTTTTGCAGTTATAGAGAAAGAGTCTTCATTAATACGCAACATGATTTTTACATCATCAATCCAAAATAAGAGAATTAGTAAGATGTAATATGAATAACAAGTAAACTCATTTTCATTAAACTTATAGAAGAATTAAAATACAGGAGAGTGATATCATCAGGAAGGATAAAAATATTTCCTCAATACCCCTTCACCTTTAATTTACAAAGTTGCTTCAAGAAACACATGTTAAATACTCTAAATGATTATAACTTTTACTTCTCTAGCCTCTCTTAGATTTTACTCTAAGATAACTAGAGAAGTACTCTAAAACATACTGAATTTTATAGAAGTGACTAAACTCCCTTACAAGTATAACATCACAACAATTTAAAAATAAATTAAAAAAGGCCTCTAACACTACGGTGCTTGAATTAATGTCACCGCGGTGCGCCTAAAGTAAACTAGTGCATTGGAATTGAAGCTTTTGCACCGCCACAGCTCTCGCTGATGTAGATTAGTTGTTTAGTGAAAAGTAATGTATTTTCATTAAGAGAGTGTGGCCTTTGAAGTTACAACTGTAACACCAAGTCATTGTTGATATTTGAGCGTTGCGACACCCAAGTAGCAAAAATGACATTAAGGTGTGAGAAATTATGGTGCTACAATATTTGAAAATAAAGAATCTAGTGTTACCAAGTTGAATTTTTGTTGTTGCGGTGCTTATATTGCTATGACACTATCTATTTTGCCATCATAGCACTTACAAACAGAGAACTAGGCACTGTAATGTTAGAATTGAGGTACCTCAGCTGTATTAAAGGAAGCGCTATGACATTATTTCATTGGATGCTGCTGTGTTATAAACTACTTATAATTTTTTATCATTTTTTATTTTTCTTTGCACAAAAATAACTAAAATAATACATTTTCACTAAAAAAATATATAAAATAATATGTAATTTACATTTATCAAAAGGAAAAACATCTACAACTAGGAGGTCTTCTATATACGTTAACTATTTCAGAGTGGAAATATGAAGAAGTTACTATGGATTTTGTTATGGGTTATCTTTGGTCAAAACATGGACAAAATGTTATCAGGGATATTATTAATCGATTGATAAAGTCAATGCATTTCATTGTGATCTGACATACTGATCTGATTGATATGCTAATATATATATGATCATATTATATGATGTGTCGAAGGTAATTGTACCTGATCATGATGGCTAGTTTACCTTTAGATTATGGAGGGGTATTCAATAATATTTGGGTGATAATTTGCACTCATAGATAGACAAATAGTTTTCATCCACAAGCACAACACTGCCTTCTCTTTAGAAGATAACCCAGGAAGGATCAACTTCTTTTTCCTCAGTTCCACTAGAGCAGTCGATAACTTATTTTCCAAACATACAGTTATACCGAACTTATGAGAGAACTGGACAAAGCACTCCTGGGAATCCTTCACCATGAAAATATGTCTAAACATGTTTAATGACCAGAATAAATTATCAATAAAGAAGAAAATAACATAATCAATGCAACATAATTTGGCTAAAGTTGAGTAGGAACAACTCCATAGAAGCTTAGAATTTTCTCTAGCTCGATATATGGGGGAATTTCATCTCTAACACTAAGTGATCAACAAGAATGACCAATTTAGTCTAGTACAAAATTAACACACTCATCTTATTTTGCTAACCTCACAAAGTATTCAACATGAGAAAAATTAAAAGCCTGGAATTCATCCTCAGTGTACTCTTATGTAAGGCGAATATTAGGCAAGCCCTTTTTACTAAAAACCCTACTCGTAAACTTGTACAAACCATACATGTCGATAGAGGTATTTATGAACATAAAAGTAAAAGTCGTAAAGCAAAGATCCCATTCTCAGAGCCTACCTCTCATATTTATAGTCTACACATGGCCACATAGAGATCAAAATCTCTCAAATCAAATTCAATATAAAACATTACACCATTTACTCTCATCATTGCAAGATACAAGTAACCTAATCACATAAACTCCTAACTGGTACATTAACGATTCTTAAAATCCTTGCCACATTGCCACCTCATCCTATTCGGTGATATTAAAAAAAAAAAATAACAAGATATTTTCTTGTTTTGTATTTATTTAAAGAAGCTAAAGATTTTATTCAAAAGGGAAATCATCCCTGAGTTTGCATGCAAATTCAAAATTGGAAAAAGAAAAATAGAATCAATCCATTTAATGACAATATCAGATATGACCCAATATAAGATCTTTTGCTATGTTTAGCACTAATTCTCTTATCTTTCCAAGATACTCTACAATATATTGAGCACCAAGGAGGAACCCCTTTTGCTTAGTATGACTAAGCATCGTACACCACTCGGCTTCCATCACATTTATGAGGCTTCATATAGCCACCATCTAATCATATAGTAAAAGCCATAGCTCCTCTCAAATTACTATTTCCTATGGCAGTATCTCCCTCTCCACTAACACTAGGCTCACCTGTAATAGGCCAAACTCTTAACTATCTAGATATTATCCACTTTGGACTAAGAGCCTTACGATTTTATCCTGTTGGTATAACTTTTCAGTAGGTCACCCATGCCAAAATTATTTTAGGATGAGCATGCTTAACTACAGAGTTTCTCATAGAAATTCGAACTATTACACCAAAAGGCGCCTCGATGTTTAAGAGTTAGCTTTCTTTTATTTAAGGGGTTTCATAATCTCCTCCACTTAAGTAACTAACATTCTCATTAGCATATGTATCCCAGAATCATACACCAGGCAGATAGGACTTTAGAGGTGGCTCTTATAAGTTCAAGTGGTGGCTCTTGTCATGTAGAAATTTTTCTGATATAGGGTTCAAGAGGTGGCTCACATGGCATAACACTTTGACTTGTATGACACTTAGCTCCCATCTTTCAGCTGGTGTCTTGATCTGCTACCATTTGTAATAGCCCACCAAACTCTTAATTGTCAAGATATTGTCTGATTGACCTAAGATCCTCATAGTTTTATCCTATTGGTGTAACTTCTCAGTAGGTCACCCATCCCAGAATAGCTATGGGGTGAGCATGTTTAACTGCAGAGTTTCTCATAAAAATTTAAGCTATTACACCAAAAGTCGCCTCGATATTTAAGAGTTAGCTTTCTTTTACCTAATGGGTTTCACATCACCTACATCTTTTGCCTTAACTACTAATTCCATGACTACTAATGGCCCAATAAATTCTTTTAACAAAATTCACTTTGAGGGAAGGGTGAGGCCAATATACAAGGTATACAAGAAAGTAGCCACTGATTGCTCAAGGTTCTAGCCCTATGTATGATCCAAAATAACCACTCAGATAACCTTTTTTGTAGCAGCAACAATATCGCCAATAATTGTATTCCACTATGGGCACTCACCTCCTTCAAAGTAGCCACACCCACATATTTTTGCATACTCTCGAGAGGAAAGAAATGATTCCTCCCTTCATCCAAAGGCTATCATGTTCACCAGTCGTAACTAGAGCAATAGGAGCGATTGCCTCCTTTGTCCCCACAACAAGATCATACACTCAATGACAACTAGATCCCTAACATCAGCACACATCATCTTCAATAGAGGAGCAACATTAAGGTCTGTCGAGTCCATGAATACTCATACCGACTCTCTAATAATGACCTTTCTCGACATGGCGTCTTCCACATTCAAGGCCTCCATACTAAAAGTAGCTAGTACTCTCCTGAAGACATCTTTCCTAAAAGCACGAAAGCTAAGAAGAAGGGAAAAACCCATCTCACCAAAATTACACAAGGCTCACGAGTTAGAAGCAAAGGTATGTATTTGTTGGGCTCGAAGCTAATATTTATAGAGAAACCTAATGATGTGATCGTTTATTCTCAAGTGATATATACACGTTAAGGAAGATTCATGATAGTAAATTTAAATTTACTGGAAGATTCATGATAGTAAATTTACATTTACTCATGCTCTTTCTGGGTTTACGGTTCATTTATTTGACCTTTTTGATATCTAATGATTAAAGGGTTAAAAAATGGGGAACTAAATGCACACCAATAGCTAAAAGTGCTCAGATGACACTAGAAAGTGCTCTAATACCACTTGAAAGTTCGTTAGGGATGTTAGGCCCTATAAACTAGTCCCAAAGCTAATTAAGAAAAGATAGAGAGGTGAATCAGTATTTAAAACAAACACAATCTTAAATCCAAAAATAAGATTCACCAGAATCAAAACCAACGATGCGGAAATTAAATGCGGAAGTAATAAAAAAAGAACACACCAGATTTATAGTGGTTCGGTCAAACCTTGACCTACGTCCACTCCTTGGAGGAACCCTCCAAGTATTACACTATAATAAGTGTCTCTCCTTTAGCCCCCACAGTTAGGCGGAGAAGCCCTTACAAAACCACTTCCACCTTCCTCGGTGCGGCGGAGTTGCCGGGTCCTTGACACCAAAGTGAACTTCTTCTTTGGTGAACTTCCCTAGAGACAAGCCTTGAATCCGACGGTATTAAGATGCAAGCATGCCGGAACAACCGTGTGGAATCCCCTCCACACTCCCTTGAGCCCCCCCTCACAGGATCTTCTCCCTCTCAGACTTCACCCGTTCCTCACTCCCTTTCAAGCTCTCTCTTCAAGTCTCCCACACAAGAACGAAGCTACAATGGCTGCCAAAGACACTTTACAAAGTATCATGCCAAGCTTAAATAGAAAAGCTCAAAATGATCTCATTAATACAAGTTGCCGACATTATCGTCCAGGATGATAGTTATATTGTTCTGGCCGATCAGTACAAATTCGGCTCATCAGCCCGGGATGATTTGGGACGATCAGAAGAAAATTGGTTACATCGTCCTGGCCGATCTCATGATCGTCCAGGCTGATTAGTTTAAAACCGATTTCAATCGTCCAGAGCATCGCCCTGAATTCGAGCTGTTCGACGTAAATCGTCCAGGACATTGTCCCAACCGATCCTACGATTGTCCCGGATGATGTGATCGTATCAATCAACCATTAATGCTTTCCAAAGATACCAGATCATTTTAGGCATAATTGAGTTAGATCGTCCTGGACGATAGGAATATCGTCCTGGCCGATTTCCTAAAATAAAGAATTCCTAAACTGATTATGGCTGCTGATTCTTTTTGAATTGAGACTATCGTCCTGGCCGATACAGGTATTGTCCAGGCCGATCAGCTAATGACGGCTGCCTTAATGAGGATGCCCTAATTAGGGTTTCTATTTTTGGACAGATCATCCAGGACAATATAAATATCGTCCCGGATGATGTTACAAAAAATAGAAATCCAACAGAGAATCTTCCAAGTTACAAATCATCCGGTGCCACACCAAATACAACAGACTCAAGAAAGGAAAAAGAGTACAAACTGACTCAGACCTAGTATACCCAATCTTGAGCTGATTCCAAATTGCAGTCCGATCGTGTGAACCTGAAATGTCAGTACATAAGGCAATCGTAGAGAAATAAGAATGTTTGCTATCATCAAAATCATAAACCATTGATTCACAACAATAACTACTTATGTACTTAAATCATAGCATTTATCTTGATTGTAATGCTTGAGTCACTACGAAACAGAATTCCTTCCTCTTTCGCCATAATCCATTCAAAGGACTCACTTAGGAGCTAGGAAGGAGCTTGTCACTGAGCACAACAAACCATCTTCAACCACATCCTCTGAGCAACCACCCACGCTAGCAGGGGCGACTATAGAAGTTCCTTTATTAGTAAAATAAATCTTTATTCATCTCGGCTAAAGTCAAGTATTCTATGTGAGACCTATAAAAAACCAAGCTAAAGACAGAAGCCTTGTCGAGATATCCTCCATAATTGGATCATCATTAAGCTCAGAGATCTACATCAAGCTCTTATTTGCCCCATCTCACTCCATCGGGGTGATATCAGATTGGCTTCCTACCCAATGTCAACTCGATCTCAAGATTCCCATGGGTTCACCTCACATGCATCCTCTCTCACAAGATCGTCGCATCACTCATCACACTTGGTCGAGCTATATCAAGAATTGATAGTACCATTTTTGTACTTCATACATATTTTACTATAACTTATCAAGCCCTATAAATAGAGGTAGAAGGGAAACCAAAAAAAGGAGGAAGTAGGTTGTAGCATAGAAAAAACTTTGTTTTCCTTTATTTAACTTGAGCTTTGTGGGATATGGCTCCCGCCCTTTTCATTCTTGTATTTTTTACTGTGATAATAACGATTCTATCTAAATCTATTCTCTCACCCTCTCTCTCTCTCTCTCTCTCTCTCTCTCTCTCTCTATTTTCTCAGTCTTCAACATCCTCACATACATAGTTTTAGCCCACAAATAGGTTCATAAAATATGGTCGGGCATCATCCACCGAACAAAATCAAGATTCAACATTATTACTTATGTTAGAATCAAATGATTTTTGACTTATTGGATTTGTCTCATCTAGCCACTCGATTTAATTATAAGCAATCAAGATTTGGATACTATTTAGTCATTCAATTAATGACTTGAAGCTTTCATGTATATTTTAACTACTTGGCTTTGAGCTTATTTGGAATAGATCGAATCATTTGTGCTGTTAGCGGATTTACCTTATTAATACCCACTTTGACTATAAATTAATTTAAATCTAAAAAATTTAAATATGTGTTCAATTGACCTTGAATTTAAATATGTGTTCAAAAATTTATTTACCTTAATATTTGTGCTCGTCATATGACTTTTTTTGAAATATATTAAAGCCACTCGTGATATATCACCCTCTAAATAAAACATATCAAACATAAATACAACCAAACTTTATACACTCTTCATTTAATCTCGATATAGAAAATCTTCAAACTAAGTTCAGTGAAATTAGCCATCATCACCGTAACTAATAAATAAATGATACACAAAATATTTAATAAAATAGCAGATGTCATTAAATTTTTATTATTAAATCAGTAATAATTAATTTTAGTGCATACAATATACATCAAAATTAAGATTAGCATATTCATTTAAACAAAACACATGATATTCCGACAATAATTTCATTACTAGAAGGGCCGGAGCTCTGAATGATGCTGCATTAACGACCACATGTTCTCTGGACCGCGTAGAACCCACTCGCACACCGGATTTCAAACAACAAACCGCCAGCTCATAAAGCTCACGAGTCACGAGTCAATAGGTGTCCCGTGGAATGCGCCTGAACCGCTCCCTGGTTTGAGCGGCTTCCTCCCCAAGTCTAAGCCTGCCCCTGGTTTCTTCCCCTCGCGCGTATTTAAACCCATTTTCTCCTTCCCTATTTCGTCACATTCAGCTCAAAACCTTTTTCTGTTCTTTTCTTTCCTGGTTTTGAAATCGATGGAGAACACCGTCGGATCGGTGGACGCCCTGGCGAAGGCGGCCGGGAACGTCGGGCTGGGGGGCGCTCCAGCCACGCACTGCCATCCGGTGGAGCCGGCGGCTCCCGCCGGGGAGGCGACGCTTGGCCGCCACCTGGCGCGTCGCCTGGTCCAGATTGGCATCCGTGACATATTTACGGTTCCCGGCGACTTCAACCTTACCCTCCTCGACCACCTTATCGCTGAGCCGGGGCTCAATAACATCGGATGTTGCAACGAGCTAAACGCTGGGTACGCCGCCGATGGCTACGCTCGCGCGAACGGTGTCGGTGCCTGCGTCGTCACGTTCACCGTCGGCGGCCTCAGCGTCCTTAATGCTATCGCTGGCGCATACAGCGAGAATCTCCCTGTTATCTGCATCGTCGGCGGCCCTAATACGAATGATTACGGGACTAATCGGATCCTGCATCACACCATCGGTCTCCCAGATTTCTCTCAGGAGCTTCGATGCTTTCAGACCGTCACCTGCTATCAGGTTTTTTTTTTTAATAGGATCGATCACTTTTCTGTTTCTATGATTAGCATCTATTTTCCTTTTACTTAATCCTGTCCCTGGTGTGGATTTCGCAGGCGGCGGTGAATAATTTGGATGATGCTCACGAGCTCCTCGACACAGCGATCTCCACTGCTCTCAAGGAGAGCAAGCCGGTTTACATCAGCATCAGCTGTAATCTTCCCGCTATCCCCCATCCAACCTTTAGCCACGAGCCGGTCCCCTTCTACCTTAGTCCCAGGTTAGATTTCGGTTCCGCTCTCTTCCCCAGCAAGTATCATTTCTATGGATTGCGCATTTTTATTTCCAACATATTTATTAGGGATCATAAATGCGTTAGAATGATCTGAAAAATGGAAATACCCTTCTAGTATTTTCCATGGTTGAATTAAAACAACACCTATACTGCAAGATTTTCCCTGTTTTTCTGATTTGGAATACTAAAGTTGGTTTCCTCAAACTATTGATTATATATTTGATTACTCCAACACTCTTGCTAGATTGAGCAATCAGATGGGTCTAGAGTGCGCGGTGGCTGCAACTGCTGAGTTCTTGAACAAGGCGGTGAAACCGGTGCTAGTCGGCGGGCCAAAACTGAGGGTGGCTAAGGCCGGAGAAGCTTTCGTCGAGCTTGCTGATGCATGTGGCTATCCTGTAGCTGTGATGCCGTCCGCAAAGGGTTTAGTACCAGAAAACCTCCCCAGGTTCATTGGCACCTATTGGGGCGCGGTCAGCACAGCGTTCTGCTCAGAAATTGTGGAATCTGCAGATGCCTATCTCTTTGCAGGTCCAATCTTTAACGACTACAGCTCCGTCGGTTACTCCCTTCTCCTCAAGAAGGAGAAATCCATCATTGTTCAACCTGACCGAGTTATCGTGGCCAATGGCCCGGCTTTTGGCTGCATTCTTATGAAGGATTTCTTCCATGCTTTGGCCAAGAGGCTCAAGAAGAACACAACAGCCCATGAGAACTACTGCAGGATCTTTGTGCCTGAGGGTCATCCCCTTGAGTCCAAGCCCAAGGAGCCTCTGCGTGTGAATGTTCTCTTCAAGCACATTCAAAGCATGCTCTCTGGTACCAATGCCGTGATTGCTGAGACTGGAGACTCGTGGTTCAACTGCCAGAAGCTCAAGTTACCGGAGGGTTGCGGGTACGAGTTCCAGATGCAGTATGGCTCCATTGGCTGGTCTGTTGGCGCCACCCTTGGCTACGCCCAAGCTGCCAAGGATAAACGTGTCCTCGCCTTCATTGGTGATGGAAGCTTTCAGGTAACATTTGGTAACAAAATCTGTTTTCCCTAGGGTTTCTGATGCCATGGCAGCTTGTTGTCCTTGATTCAGGTCACAGCTCAGGATGTGTCAACAATGATAAGGTGTGGGCAGAACACCATCATATTCCTCATCAACAATGGAGGTTACACCATTGAGGTCGAGATCCATGATGGACCTTACAATGTGATAAAGAACTGGAACTATACTGCATTAGTGGATGCCATACACAACGGGGAGGGGAAATGCTGGACCACGAAGGTGCTGTATGAGGAAGATCTCAAGGCGGCGATTGAGACCGCGACTGGAGCTAAGAAGGATTGCTTGTGCTTCATAGAGGTGATAGTGCACAAGGATGATACGAGCAAAGAGCTTCTTGAATGGGGTTCCAGAGTCTCTGCAGCCAACAGCAGGCCACCAAATCCTCAGTAAATAGTATTTACTTGCCTAGCTTCTATGAGTTGGTAGATAATCAAATTAGTGAGTTTCCATGTTTTCTGAGTTTTGCATGTATAAACGCTGCCGCAATTTGCTTGTTATGCTTGTTTCTGTTCCCTTTGTAATCTTGGTCAAGGCATCTTTGAACTGGTAAGTTTTTTGCTTGCATATCAATCTTAGTTGTTAAAATAACTTGAGAACTAGCAGAGATGGTTTTTTTAATCGAAAATTTGGTGCTAAATATTGGGATTTAGATCCTCACCAATTATCAGGGTAATTACTAATTAGAGGATAAAGTTCTATAATCTTAGCTATACAATTATTGTGGTTTGATTTGTTTTTTAGGATTGCATGAGAATTTGTGAACGATAGATCTTATACCACCATCACTTAGATTTAGAAGTTGGGTGACCCTTTTCCATTGAATGACCCAATTGTCAGAGAACTCGTTTTCAGAATTTTTTTTTTTTTTTTGGGACATTTAGGCCAATTAAGGCAAACTCACACACACAACGCATACACATAGACTCGAACCTTGTACCTCTTAGTTGGAAGCCTAAGCTCACAACCAATAGGCCAAGGAGAGTTGTGTTTTTCAGAATCTATAGTACAAGCATTTTTCCTAGCTTGGTCTACATAAGAGGTAAATCGAGATGAAAGTTAGGTTTTGTTTGGGGTAGTTTTTTTAATATTTTTTAAAACAACTTTTTAATATAAAAATAAAAATTTTGTACTAAAAAACTGCTTTAAAAATAAGTAAGAAAGTTATCTCAAACGAAACCTTAATATCCAATGAGTTTGCTAGATTTTAGAGAGCTACCACTATTGTATCAATTAGGATTCTATTCAGGAGAAGTTTGCTGTTTTTATGTTATTTTTGACTATAACGGAGCTAAAGTATAAGAAAGTTAGAATTCTATATTGTTATTGTTATAGATATATTTCACTTGAATAAAAGAGCCTGCTAAAGAGTGGTTAGAAGAATCAAAATGTTTTCAAATTTACTTTAGAGTTGTGTGCTAGGTCAATCATGGTGATGAAGTTTTACAACATTGAATGAAATTCCCTTGCACAAATAAGATAACCAATCATAGGAGCATAACATTTTTTATGCTGAAAATTTAGGAAGAAAAAAATCATGGGATTTGATCTAGTTGAAAGGATTCTTGTTTTCGCCAGCAAATCGGTGTTATGAATTCTTATCGATGAGATGCTCAATTCTACTATAAGATCGTGAAATTTTGAAGTTATTTGACCCCTCAAATAATTTCCTTAAAATTTTATTTATCTAAATTTATAATTTAACAAATTATTCTTGGATTTAAAAAATTTGGAAACCTTTAATTCAGTTATCAAGTTAATTGAGAATTTTTAAAAGCAAAATTTTCAACCACAGAATATAACTTGCAGGAAATAAAATACGAAAATTTAAACAACACAAAGATTTATAGCGGTTTGGTCACACACGACCTACATCTACTCCCTAAATACTCCCTATTCAGGTATTGCACTATTACCAAAAGTGTCTCTCATTTTGCCCCCACAGCAAGGAGGAGAAGCTTTTATAAAACATCTCTTCCACCAATCCTTGGTGCGGCAGAGAACCGTCGTCCTTTCACACTCTCCAAGTGTTGGCAGAGAACCGATGTTCTTTCACACTTTCCAAGTGTCGGCAGATAACCGTCGTCCTTTCACACTTTTTAAGTGTCGACAGAGAACCGTCGTCTGTTCACACCCTCCAAGTGTCAGCAGAGAATCTTCGTCTATTCACACTCTCCAAGTGTCAGCAGATAACCGGATCTTCTTCAAAGATCTTCTCACGAGCAATCTAGAAAGATAAGAGGAAGAGCGAAAACAAAAATCACACAAACATCGTTGCCTTTATGTAACTTTGTGAATCATTCACACTCCACTTGCAAGAAATTCTCTCAAACACTCTCTCTTTCAATTACCCTTGAAAAATCACAAAGACAAGACTTTTTCACGTCAGTTCTAGTGGATCTTTTATACTAAAGGCATGAAAAATCGTTAAGAAAACTAAAAATTTTAATTTTGAGTGCATACAATTGTACAGTACGATCGGATTTCGTACGTACGAAAAGTTCAAAAACTGTTGCATACGAACTTGTCATGAATCGGTACAAAACTATTTCCTACACGATCATCGTCCGGTGTTGACCTCGATTTTCGTTTGAGTGTCTTTGAGGGCCTTTGTTTGATTTAATCAAGCCCCATCGGGTTCAATTCGAGCACGAATCACCTCGAGTTGAGTCGAATTAGGCTCGATCGGGTTTGATTAAGCTTTATTAGTCTGCTTTGGCTACGTCGAGTTTATTATGATCGAGCCTTCATTTTATTTAAATTTAATTGGGTTAATTTGAGCAAATCAAATTGAATTCCAAATTGACTCGAATCGAATCTAATTTTAAGCTTAATTTTAATTTTATGTGCTTAATTTAATTTTTTTTCCTTCTCATGAGGTTAAATCTATTATTAAATCAAGTAATCAAATCGACGACTAAATCATCTCAATTCACTTCTAATTAGTCTTATGATCAATCCTAGCCATAGATCTAAGGTCTTGATCATTTAAATACTCTTTTAGGGCTTCATAAGAGGAGGCTCTTGCTTGGATTCTCTTCCTAGCCACTCTCAACCTAAACTTTTTGGTGTGAAAGCTCTTCTAACTTCTCCCCACCTTCTTCCATTTAAATCCATCGGTCAAATCCCGATGACGGCGATCCTCCAACGAGATCAAGGCTAGATCCGTCCAAGGCCTCGATCCGGTTGATCCAGAGCTTTTTTGATCGTGATTTCAACTAGAGAAATATACGAGGACATTCTACAAGCTCAACCGTATAAAGAACTTGAAGATCCAATGGTGAGATTCCTCAAAACTTTAGATCTAGGTCACTACACGTTGATCTATATAGTTTTTTAATAAGTGCTTTTTAGAGCATTCAAATATCACCCCATGCTTTCTATTCATCATGCTACTCTATGTTTAAAATTTCTTTAAATTTGGATGTCTCGATCGAGAGAATGAATTTTTTTTTCTTTCTTTTCTTTTCTTCGTTAAAAAAAAAGATTAAAAATGAATTTAAAATTATTTTAAAATCTAAAAATACATATTATGTATTAATTTAAATATTAACTAAATAAGGTTTTCTTACCTTTTCTTCCCCTTTGCTTAAACTGGTACCTCTCTAGCGCCTTGCTGAAAATATGTACGCATCCAACAACCTTTCTATGTTCTTAGTAAAGCGCACTAGCTAGCTGGCGGTCTGGTCTCATTCTCACTTATTCAAAAAAATTCTTTTGATTTTGAGAAAGAAAGACCCATGTGGTTACTGAGAAAGGAACAAAAGGATCTTCAATTGGTCGACTGAGACGGTCAACCACCACTCCACATCTTTCTAATAAGAATGAAGGCAATAGATCTGCGCCTAATTAATAATTAATTTAAAATTTATATATTTTCTAAATTCATAAATTTTTTTTTTAAGTAGATCCACTGTTTAAGAAATTTTTAAGTATTTTTAAAATTACCTATATATGTTAAATCTTAATTTTGGGAGATCCATTGTTTAAGAAATTTTAAATATAGGTTATTCATATGAAGAGCAATCATAGAGGAGTGGATTAGTTGAGTCTCAATCATTCACTAATCCCTTCATTAGGTGCATTTACTTTTCTTTACAATAGTTTGCATGTGTAGGATATACCACCACTTAGTTTAGGCTCTTTTAGATTTAAGGACATGATGTGTTTATTTTATTTGTGTATCCCATGCATTGTAAACCCAAGGGTTAGTCCAAAACTTGATTTAAACCTACTCAACGTAGTGGCACCTTAAGGACAACAATTAATGACCTGTCTAGCGAACTTAGAAGATTTCTATGAGCTAGGGTAGATCCCTGATTGACATGAAAAATTTAACATTTAAACCTAGGGACATCTGAAACCTCCCAGAAATTTTCAGGAATTTTTAGGAGCCTTTAGACCCCTTAATCAACCAACCCTAATTAACTTTGTAAATAGGGCCCCGAGACCTTCTAAAAATTACAATAAATCCATTTTAACTCATAAAATTATCTACCATACCTCAAACTGTCCAGAATCTGATCCTTAACCTTAGATAAATAAGGCTACCTAGTTTGACCTTAGACTGACCCTTAATTTAACCTTAGGTGGAAATTACCTTTTTGCCCCTAATAAATCATTAAAAATTATTCCAAATTCCAAATTTTTTCCAAACACTTGGGAACACTTTCTCAGGTCATTTCTGACCTTTGGGGGTGATTCCAATTAGTTTGGAGCTTATTTGGATAAAAACCTTAAAACCAGTCATTAATTAAATAATTTAGATAATTTCATAAATACAATGAACTTAAAAAATTCATAACTAATTGTAGAAAATTCCAAGTTAGTAAAACTCATATGAATTAGACTCCTATTAGGGCATAATATTTATTAAAAATATTAGGATTTCAGACACTCACCTAAATTAGAAAATTAAATTTCTGGTCAACCCTAGTCTATAGTCTAGGGCCAGAAACTTAGAAAATTCATATCTTTGCCTAGAAAACTCCAAATCCAGCGTACTACCTGACTAATTATTCATCTTAAGCCATAGTATTCATCTAAAATATTAGGAGACCCAAACCTAGCCTATTTCCCATAGTGACCTTTTGGACCCCCCCTCAACTTAGTACCTAGGAGGACCCGGGACTTTCCAAATTTTGCTAATATAATTTGAACTTCAAATATCACTATCCTAAGTTTTTAAAACTAATCAACAAACTAAATTATCTAAAATGGATCATAATCCATTAATATTTAAACTCTAATAAAAATTTCCTTTTCTAGTCTATAATAAACCTGAACTTTATGCAACTTTAACTAACTACCCATATTAGGACATATTCAAGCCACACCAGCCATACACACACGTAAAATTATTTGCTAGGGCACCATTTCTAGAATTAGGCTAGGCCAGTGTTTATTCTTTCTATTGTGTGCCGGAGCTTTCCTTGGTTTTCACTGCATGTTGTATGAAATTGATTGGTGTGTTTGCTTACTTTCCCTATACTCTGGATATGATGTGATGGGCGTTAGATTTACTCCTAAGTTAGGAACGATACATATATATATTGGTTTTACTGCAGGTGACCATGCTCACTCAATGCTAAAAAGGGGGCACTGTCATGATTTCTAATTATATTTTGTGCAGATGCTTGTTTAGCCCCCCTGAATAAATGAGGGCTAAATAAAATAATTATAATTGCTACAGATGCTACAGGTGGACTGCTTATCCCTCAATAATTAAGAGCATGGACAAGTGCGGATTCAATGGATTGCTTTTATTTTTATATAACTGCTTGATATTATATCTGCTTGGAATTTTATTAGGATAACCATGCAGGTGACTTTAGAATTTACTGCTTTTTATTTGATGTAAAAATTTGTAATATTTAGTGAAAAGTTGTAAAAATGCACTTTGAGTGGGATATTCTTATCCAACTCAAATTCCAAAAGAAGAAACATCCTCATAGGGGAGAGTCTTCTTCTATTTGGAAGATCGAGTTGGATGGCTTTGGATATCTAAAGAGAAAAGGCAATACCCCTGCTAAAGGGGAATTGTCTCTTCGTTTGGATATTCATGCCAGGACGAATCCAAGGAGTCCAAGGAGGAGATTTCCAAGGAGTCTAAGGAGGAGAGATCCAAGGAGTCCAAGGATGAGAGTTCCAAGGAGTCCAAGGAGAAGAAGACTGAAGAGTTGAAGATTTGAAGACCCAATATCTCACTCAAAGTCATTTGCGTCTATCATAGGCTTAGAAATCTGGGTTGTTGGCAGTGGTGCCCGGCCACTTTACTTTTTGCATACCCTGGGTTGTAATAAGGGCAGTTTGCCTATGATCATTTAGTTGATTCGTTGATTTATATTGATGTGTTTTTATGTTTGTATAACAGAAATTACCTGCTTTTCTTAGGTTTCTTTCTTGCATGCCATATTTATTTTCGCTTGGAATTTGTTAAGCTCTTTAAGGACCATCAAAACTTTTTCTACTCATAACTAACATTTAAAGTTTTAGAATTTAAATAACTTAGAAACTTAACGAATCTAAGAAACTGCCGGAATCGTCTGGGGTCGCATGCATATTAATACATTCATCTTTTTCTTGCTATAAGACATCTCCCTGCCTGCGGGTAGAGTCCGGATAATCTAGCCTATGAGGATGAAGTGCTGGACCTAGGGAGGCTCAGTCTTTTCTAAAAATTATTTTTGTATAAGCCTATTTTTAAACTCCATAGCATACTTGATTTAGACTGTTCAACCAGCATGCATTATATTAGTAACTAATTTAATAAAATTTTGATTGCATTAGTTAGGGGCATTCACCCTATATAAGTCTAGGATCAATTAGGAAACTCTCTAGATGTCGGTCATACTTCCAACAACTATACCACTCACCCATCTCTCATAATTGACTTGATAGCATGATTTTAAAGCGATTAGGTTGTTAGCTAGCTCCCCAATCCAGGACGGGGTAAGTCCAGGTTTCGTACTGCATTAGCTAGGACATGGGTCTTAGTATTGTGTAGAACACTAAACTCAACCTAGATTTAGGATTCAAGGCTACTACAATCGGTCTCGTAGTATGCCTAAATAGTAAGTAAGTTTCCTATTCTTTAGGGACTATAAATCTTACTCATCTGCGTCATAGGATGACGCCACCTTCATCTTTTCTCTCACGCATGTGATTGATTGCCTGTCTTTCTTTCTCTAGTTTCTCTTTAATATCCGAGAGCCTCCGAATGCTGGTGTGAACCATGCATGTTGATTCATCCCTTCGGGACTTTTCCTCCAGTTGAGTAGGACTTCTCAGTCTATACGCTGATGCCAATCCCATTTTGGGAATGATAATGTATGATCCTTAATTAAGAGTTTTCTTAGGCTCCAGTCTGAGATGTAATTAACCACGGGGGCTTGCGCCCGTGAGAAACTAGGCCCCACATCTACTAAACCTCACTCGAGCTGTTGTATCGGGTGGGGGAAACCCATGACTGTGATCAGGTCGTGTATATTACTACCCATCAGAGTGCGCTGGCGAGAGCCGCTATCCTCAATGGTTAGTCGTATGCACGATCCAATGTGCCCCTTCCGATTGACCTGTTTGTGCGGTGCTCTTTCGGAGGTCCACGTCCGGTAGGTACCAAGTTCGTCCGGGATGAACAATTAGAAAATTTTCATCTTCGTTGGGAGGAAAAGGGACCTCATAATTTCGTACCCTGAATGGCGTACGTACGATGACGACATCATAAGGTACGATACGTTGCAAAAAATTTCAAATTCATTGGGACAAAAAGAGAGCCTTCCATTTCGTACTCTGAATGGCATACATATGATAATGACATCGTACGGAACAAACAGTTCAGAAATTTTTCAAATTCTTCTAGACGAAAAGTTGGGATGAAAGGGGACCTCACAATTTCGTAGTATTAAAGACATGTACGAACTGTGATCATACATTACAATCCATACTTAGAAAAATTCTTTTTGCGCTATTATGAACCCATCTATTTTGTACTCTGGAAGGCATGTACGAAATGTGATCGTACAATACGATTAATACTTATAAAAATTTTCATTTCTATTTGTTTTACTTCTCGTCGGGTAAATAACTGAACAAATTGTCCTGTACGAAGTGCATTCGTACATTACGATTAGTTTAAAAATTTTCAAATTTTAAACTCTCCCCCGTACGTGTGTGCACAGTTACTCAATTATAAACACACTCTCTCAGACTCAATAAAATAAAAAATTACAGACTTCATTTATAATAAATCCTAAACTGATCTGATTTGAAGTCTTTAACAATCCGGAGTATGATTTTTCTAAAATATTAGTACATACGAATACAAAAAATAATGCATCTAAAATATGTTAGGAGAAATAATAATCAAAATAATAATATTTGGAATCATAAAAAACATACATGTTGCAATAATATTAACAATCAAGAACTAAGTTTCAATTATCTCAACAATCTCTTCCTTTTTTATGATGGCAAAACAATTATTGTTTGAGTGAACTTATATACTCTAAATTTTTCTTTAGCTTCACCTAAAAGAATAAACATGCGAGTTTAAGGGAATTTCTTGAAAAACAAATTTTTTTTTAATTTTTCATAAATAAAAATCACAAAAACACTAAACACCAAACAAAAACAAAAATAACTTCAAAACACATCACCAAAAAAAAATCTATCACCAAATCAAACAAATAATATTACTCCTAAAAGTTCGTTAGGGATGTTAAGCCCTTAAGAACTCGCCCAAGGATAACCAAGAGGGGGGGTGAATTGATATTTAAAAAAAAATCTTTCTTATAATCAAAGAACAAAACTTAAAACCAAAATCAACACATAAATTAAAGTGCAAAAAAATAAATGCGGAAATCAAAACAATGAAAGATTACACCAGATTTATAGTGGTTCGGTCAACTTGACCTACGTCCACTCCCCTGAGGCTCCCTCTGAGTATTGCACTATAAAAGTGACTCTCCTTTTGCTCCCACAATAAGGCTGAGAAGCCCTCACAAAAACTCATTTCCGCCAACCCCGATGAGGCAGAGAACCCAACTCCTTTTGCTTCCTCCTAAAGCAGGTAGAGAACCTATCTCCTTTTGCTTCCTCCTGAAGCAGGCAAAGAACCCAACTCTTTTTGCTTCCTCCTGAAGCAGGCAGAGAACCTCAACTCCTTTTTCTTTCTCCTAAAGCAGGCAGAGAACCTCGACTCCTTTTGCTTCCTCCAGAAGCAGGCAGAGAACCTCGACCAATTGCTAAAGCTTACCTCCCTTGAACCCCCAAGGACGAAGGATGAATACTGGAAAAGATGCCTTAGAACCTTGCTTGAAGCAACCTTTGTGAATCCCTCTCACAAACTCCCCCTCACAAGTTGCTCCCTCTCTCTCCCTCTCCTCTTGGCTCTCTCAGGTCAAGACAGCAGCTAAAGCTCACTTTGCATGAGAAAATTTGTGAAAATAGAATTTCAAGAACCGACATTATCATCATGAACGATAGGAATATCGTCCTGGACGATCAGTACAAAGTAAGCTCAATCAACCGGGACAATTTGGAACGATTAGAAGAAAATTGGTTACCTCGTCCAGGATGATACAATATCGTTCTAGCCGATTAGTTCAAATCCGAGTACAATCATGCTGAACATCATCCAAAATAGATGCTGGCCGATGTCAATCGTCCAGGACATCGTCCCGGACGATCCTGCGATCGGCCCGGACGATGTGATCGTATCATTGCTTTCCATAATTACTAGATTAATTTAGACATAATTATGCTGCATCATCTAGGCCGATATTAAGATCGTCCTGGAAGATGTACTAAAATAAAGAATATCTAAATTGATCATGGCGGCTGATTCTTTCTGATTTGAGCCTATCATCCTGGCTGATAAAAGGATCGTCCAAGATGATTTGCTAAATGACGGCTGCTTAACCAGGATGCCCTAATTAGGGTTTCTGTTTTTAGTCGGATCATCCTGGTCTATATGTACATCGTCTAGGCCAATGTACTTAAAACAGAAAAACTCAGAAAACCCCTCAAATTTGTGTGTGTAAGATTATTTAGCATTAGGAATCACTTTTAAAATTGACTCAAGAAAAATAAAAACATTACATACTGACTCAACCTAAATCTACTCAATCTTGAGCTGGCTTGAGTTGCATTCGATCATGTGGACCTAAAAAGTTAGTAGGCAATGCAGTCATAGAAAATCATGAATGTTTATTATCATCAAAAGTCTAATCCATAAACATAGATTTGCAACAATCTTCCCCTTTTTGATGATGGCAAATACACCCAAAAAATTTCAAATAGTTATGACAATTTGATAAAAACAGTGTGAAAAAAAAATAGTTCACTAAGTTCTAGAATCAAAGTACATGGTACATCAGACTACTCCCCCTTTTGAGTTTTGACATCACAAAAAGGAGGAGGAAAATAAAAATAAACAAAACAAGAACAAAAACTAAAATAAGCTACAGAAAATCTAGCAAAGAAATAAGGTTTTTTTTTTTTAAATCAAGGCATGGACATGATATAGTCTTCCATGTGATTGATTTTTAAAAATTTAAAAGTTAATGAGTTAACAACCTCAAAAATCTAAAAAAATGATAAAATATCCGATCATATTAACTCTAAGCTCGGACTTCTTTTAGGGTAAAATCGTCTTTTGAAATCAAAAGGCCTAACTCAGAAAAAATCAATTGGATAAGAAAAAGAGATCCGATCAAGATTTGGTATCAGAAAAATATCTTATAGAATAGTATATCAAAGTAGTTTATTACAATCGTGAAATTTAAAATTAAGTATTTGAAAATCTCAAGTGATACATGAAATCTTCTAAGTTTTAAGAGTTGGAAGGAAGATAGCTTGCTTTTAGATGGGTTCATTTTATGCCTATTGTCCATTGAATGACGCACTTTGCACATCTTCTGATTTTTGATACACTTTGTGTATTTATTTATTTATTATTATTATTTTTTTAATTTGGCGTCATTGTACATCTTTTGCTTTTGACATCATTTGCCACTTTTTTATTATTTTTGCAAGTTAGATTCTTTTCAAAAAACTTTTATGTATTCTTAATTGTGAGTATATCTTCCAGATATTAGAGAAGAAAAACTCACTCTCTAATATAGGAAAGAACAAACCACAAAACAGAATAAAAAATCATATGAGACATGCATTGACAGGATAACAAGAAATCTTGAAGTAACATAAAGACTTTGATAATTATAGTACAAGATAGATTACTGTAGCAAGGTAGAAACGATCTCAATTGTAAAATCTGGTTGTTAATTTGAGATAGGTTTTTACTTAGAAAAAAAATTTCATCTTCAAAATAGGTTAGAGAGAGAGACACAATCAACAGTGTTTTTACCATTTAGCATATTAATAGATGTAACACATTGACTACAAAGTTTCAAAAAGACAAAAATAAGGCATATAATATCAATTCAGCGATAATTTAGAAAAAAAATAACAAATTAAGACATACAAAAAATAAAGTACCAAAAGCAAAGAGAACAAAAAAATAAACAAAAACTAATAAAAGATAAAGTAATGTAATAAGCAGATAATAAAAAAGTAGAGATCAAGTTCATGCATTAATGTCAATCACACCTAATCTGGTCCTTAAAGTGCTGAAAGTGTCAAAGGCCAGTGGTTTAGTAAATATGTCAGGCAGTTGATTCTCAGTCGCCACATGATGTAACTCAATGCCTCCCTTAGTCACATTGTCTCTAATAAAGTGATGTCTTATGTCAATGTGCTTAGTACTTGAATATTGGATAGGATTCTTAGAAATGCAGATGGCACTAGTAATGTCACAAAGAACTGAGATGGTGCCTACAGGTAATCCTAAATCCAGTACTTGCTATTTTAACCAAAGGACTTGGGCCACACAACTTTCTAAAATAATGTACTCAGCTTCAAAAGTGGAAAGAGCAACAGAGTTTTGCTTTCTACTAGACCAGAAGACTAAAAACTGTCCTATGAATTGACAAGTTTCAAAAGTGTTTTTTCTATCCACCTTACATCCTGCAAAATCAGAATCATAATTTCTAATAATCTCAAAAGAAGTGCTGTGTCTGGGGTACCAGATTCACAAGTTTTGAGTCCCTAAAAGGTATCTAAGAATTATCATAACTGCAGTCAGGTGAGATTCCTTAGGATCAGCTTGAAATCTAGCACAAAGACAAACACTGAACATTATATCGGGTAAAGTAGAGATCCAATCATCCCTCTGTAATTCTTTTGATCAATTAATTTTCCATTTGAGTCTTTGTCCAAATGAATTTCTGAGGACATGGGAGTATTAATTAGCTTGGATTTGTTCATTTCATACTTCTTCAAGATGTCATTTATATATTTTGAATGATACAGAAAGGTTCCATCATTCATTTGTTTTATATTAAATCTCAAAAAGTATGACAACTCTCCCATCAAACTCATCTCAAATTTCTTACTCATTATTTTAGAAAAATCATCACATAACCTTTTATTAGAATATCCAAAAAGTATATCATCGACATAGATCTGAATATTGAGTAAATCATTTTCTTCTTTCCACAGGAATAGGGTGGTGTCTACGCTCCCCTTAACAAACTCCCTTTTTAGTAAGAATGTGCTAAGCCTCTCATATCAAGCTCTAAGTGTCTGCTTTAATCCATATAAGGCATTTTTTAATTTGAAAATATGATTTGGAAATTGGGAACTCTCAAAACCTGGGGGTTATTCTACAAACACATCCTATTTTATTTCCCCATTTAAAAAGGCACTCTTAATGTCCATTTGAAAAAGCGTAAATCTCTTATAACAGGGAAAGGCTAATAGCACTCTAATGACTTCCAATCTAGCTACAGGGGCAAAAGTCTCCTCAAAATATATTCTTTCTATTTGGTTATACCCCTTAGTCACTAATCTTGCCTTATTCCTTACCACCACTCTAGATTCATTCACCTTATTCTTAAAGACCCATTTAGTTCCAACTACACTTTGTTCCTTAGGTCTTTCTATAAGCTTCCAAACATCATTCATAACAAATTGGTTTAACTCCTACTGCATCCCTAAGATCCAAAACTCATCAGAAAGGGCTTGGTTATGTTGGTGGGTTTAGTCATTGTGATAAAGGTAGAGTGGTTCACTTCCTTCCTAAGTTCATGTCTAGTCTTAACTCCATCAGAAGGGTCTCCTAAGATCATATCTTTAGGGTAACTTGAAAGTATCTCCAATCTCTAGGCAAAGTGTGTGAAGGTTCAACCCTTTCCTCCAGATCTATATTTTTTACTCCTTGCGTAACCTCTCCCACTCCTTTAGTGTTCTAGTGCTCTACCCTCTTCTCTAAATTTTCTACTCTAGTGATAATCTCTCCAACATCATCATCATCCTCAACTCTAGGCTTTCTAGGATCAGACTCATCAAATACTATATGAGTAGTTTCTTCCACCATAAAAGTTCTCATATTAAACACCCTAAAAGACTTCACAACACTAGAATATCCTAAGAACACTCCATCAGATTTTGGGTCAAATTTTCCTAAGTGGGACTTCCCATTGTTGTGAATGAAACCTTACAACCAAAGACATGAAGGTGGGAAAGATTGAGTGTCATACCCTTAAGGATCTCATAGGGTGTCTTATCTAATTTGGCTCTAACATTCACCATATTCAACACATAACAAGCTGTGTTAACCGCTTCAGCCCAAAAGTATTTTGGAAGTGAATACTCAATAAGCATGGCTTTAGCGGCTTCCACTAAGATCTGATTATTTCTTTCAGCTACCCCATTCTGCTGAGGGGTCCTAGGAGCTGAGAAGTTGTGGCAAATTTCCTTATCCTCATAAAAATCTCCAAATCTTTCATTTTTAAACTCTCTCCCTTGGTCACTATGGATGGTAAGATCTCACAACCTAGATTTTTCTGAATCCAAGTAAAGAATGCTCTAAACTCATCAAAAGACTTATTTTTTTGTGACAGAAATCTAGTCCAAGTGAACATCGAGTAGTCATCGATAATTACAAAATCATAGACTTTTCCTCCCAAGCTGGCAGTGCTAATGGGTCCAAACAAATTCATGTGAATGACTTCTAAAGGTCTAGATGTGCTAATGTCCTTAATAGAGTGAAAAGTGGAGTGGACTTGCTTTCTTAATTGGCAGGCATCACAAAGGCAGTTTTTTGAAAACTTAGGCTTGGGGACACCTCTAACTAGGTCTTTTTTAGGTCACTTTTCTAAGAGTTTTCATACTAGCATGACATAATCTCCTGTGCCACAACCATGAATCATCAATAATAGTTTTTAAGCAAAATGAAGTAGCACTTTCAATGTTATTTAAATCAAGCATGTAAATATTGTTGATCCACTTTCTCTATAAAATATTGTTTTTATTTAAGTTGATAATGCATGAATTTGCCAAAAATTTTATGATGAAGCCCTTGTCGCAAAGCTGACTGATGCTGAGCAAGTTTTGTTTCAGTCCATCTATAAGCAAAATATTTTCAATCAAAAGATTATTGAAATTACCAATTATATCTGCTCCTACCACCTTCCTGGTGGTGTTGTATCCAAGAGTCACATTGCCTCCTGTCTTAGTCTCCAGCAAAATGAATTGATTGGCATCTTCAGTCATATGTCGAGAGCATCCGCTGTCCAGGTACCACATGCTCTCACGAGCCCTTTTGTGAGAGCTTGCTTACAAAATTATCAAATGCAGATTTAGGAACCCAAGCATATTTAGGTTCCTTCTTATGAAAAGTAGAATGCAATGCATGCTGTGAATCATGTAACTTGGATCTCCAAACCCAATTTGGACTATGGTGAATGATGCAAGTGTGTGCTATGTGTCTTAGCATGCCACATGAAAAACATTTTACTCCAAGAAAAGGATGCACTAATATATGATGATGCTTTTTATGTGATGCATGAAATGAAGGTCTTTTATTTTCAAAAGCTTTTAGACTTTCTAATTTTTTATATTGTTTTTCAAAATCGGCATGGGATGATTTTAAAGAATTATGAGCATTAGATAAATCATCATGTTTTTTATTTAATGCATCAAACTCATCAAGTAAAGCCATGTGATTAGAATCAATTGTGGAATGATCTTTAAAAAGAATTTCATGCTCTTTTTGTAAATTTAAAAAATTCTAATTTCAAACTAGCATGAGTTTTCTTATGTTTTTATATGATGCATGTATGTGCTCACAAATTTCAAATAATTGATCATAAGTTGGTTCATAAACCTCTTCCTGGTCACTTTGACCAAGATTATTATCTGTCATTAAGCACAAGTTTGTTGTCTCCTCTTCTGGTTCAGTCTCAGAAGAACCGACATTATCGTCCAAGACAATAGGAATATCATCCTGGCCGATCAGTACAAAGTAAGCTCAATCAGCCAAGACGATTTGGGATGATCAGAAGAAAATTGGTTACATCGTCCAGGACGATACAATATGGTCCTGGCCGATTAGTTCAAATCTGAGTACAATCGTCATGAACATCACCCGAAATAGTTGCTGGCCGATGTCAAGCATTCAGGACATTGCCCCGAAAAATCCTGCGATCGACTTGACCGATGTGATCGTATCAATCAGCCTTAATTACTTTCAATAATTACCAGATTAATTTAGGCATAATTATACTGCATCATCCAGGCTGATATTAAGATCGTCCTGGCCGATGCACTAAAATAAAGAATACCTAAATTGATCATGGCGGTTGATTCTTTCTGATTTAAGCCTATCATCCTGGCCGATACAAGGATCGTCCAGGATGATTTGCTTAATGACGGCTGCTTAACCAGGATGTCCTAATTAGGGTTTATTTTTTTTAGTCGGATCGTCCTGGCCGATATGCACATCGTCTAGGCTAATGTACTTAAAATAGAAAAACTCAAAAAATCCCTCAAGTGTGTATGTGTAAGGTTACTTAGCATCAAGAACCACTTTTACAATTGACTCAAGAAAAAGAAAAATATTACAGACTGACTCAACCTAAATCTACACAATCTTGAGCTGCATTGTGTTGCATTCGATCCTGTGGACCTAAAAATTTAGTAGGCAATGCAGTCGTAGAAAATCATGAATGTTTGATATCATCAAAAGTCTAATACATAAACTTAGATTTGCAACTGTTGAGTATAGTAATTAGGTTGTTAAGCCTAAGTTAATGTCCCAAAGGCTACTAAGAGGG